>NC_084612.1:89837853-89842853 GCF_033978795.1 Nerophis ophidion
TCTTGTTCACTAATACACCCCCATACCATCACACATGTGTAAGTTACCCATGCCTTGTTCACTAATACACCCCCATACCATCACACATGTGTAAGTTAGTCATGTCTTGTTCACTAATACACCCCCATACCATCACACATGTGTAAGTTACCCATGCCTTGGGCACTAATACACCCCCATACCATCACACATGTGTAAGTTACCCATGTCTTGTTCACTAATACACCCCCATACCATCACACATGTGTAAGTTACCCATGCCTTGGGCACTAATACACCCCCATACCATCACACATGTGTAAGTTACCCATGTCTTGGGCACTAATACACCCCCATACCATCACACATGTGTAAGTTACCCATGCCATGGGCACTAATACACCCCCATACCATCACAGATGTGTAAGTTACCCATGCCTTGGGCACTAATACACCCCCATACCATTACACATGTGTAAGTTACCCATGCCATGGGCACTAATACACCCCCATACCATCACACGTGTAAGTTACCCATGCCTTGGGCACTAATACACCCCCATACCATCACACATGTGTAAGTTACCCATGTCTTGTTCACTAATACACCCCCATACCATCACACATGTGTAAGTTACCCATGTCTTGGGCACTAATACACCCCCATACCATCACGCATGTGTAAGTTACCCATGTCTTGGGCACTAATACACCCCCATACCATCACACATGTGTAAGTTACCCATGTCTTGTTCACTAATACACCCCCATACCATCACACATGTGTAAGTTACCCATGTCTTGTTCACTAATACACCCCCATACCATCACACATGTGTAAGTTACCCATGTCTTGTTCACTAATACACCCCCATACCATCACACATGTGTAAGTTACCCATGTCTTGTTCACTAATACACCCCCATACCATCACACATGTGTAAGTTACCCATGTCTTGTTCACTAATACACCCCCATACCATCACGCATGTGTAAGTTACCCATGTCTTGTTCACTAATACACCCCCATACCATCACGCATGTGTAAGTTACCCATGTCTTGTTCACTAATACACCCCCATACCATCACACATGTGTAAGTTACCCATGTCTTGTTCACTAATACACCCCCATACCATCACACATGTGTAAGTTACCCATGTCTTGGGCACTAATACACCCCCATACCATCACGCATGTGTAAGTTACCCATGTCTTGTTCACTAATACACCCCCATACCATCACACATGTGTAAGTTACCCATGTCTTGTTCACTAATACACCCCCATACCATCACACATGTGTAAGTTACCCATGTCTTGGGCACTAATACACCCCCATACCATCACACATGTGTAAGTTACCCATGTCTTGTTCACTAATACACCCCCATACCATCACACATGTGTAAGTTAGTCATGTCTTGTTCACTAATACACCCCCATACCATCACACATGTGTAAGTTACCCATGCCTTGGGCACTAATACACCCCCATACCATCACACATGTGTAAGTTACCCATGCCTTGGGCACTAATACACCCCCATACCATCACACATGTGTAAGTTACCCATGTCTTGGGCACTAATACACCCCCATACCATCACACATGTGTAAGTTACCCATGCCATGGGCACTAATACACCCCCATACCATCACAGATGTGTAAGTTACCCATGCCTTGGGCACTAATACACCCCCATACCATCACACATGTGTAAGTTACCCATGCCATGGGCACTAATACACCCCCATACCATCACACGTGTAAGTTACCCATGCCTTGGGCACTAATACACCCCCATACCATCACATATGTGTAAGTTACCCATGTCTTGTTCACTAATACACCCCCATACCATCACACATGTGTAAGTTACCCATGTCTTGGGCACTAATACACCCCCATACCATCACGCATGTGTAAGTTACCCATGTCTTGTTCACTAATACACCCCCATACCATCACACATGTGTAAGTTACCCATGTCTTGTTCACTAATACACCCCCATACCATCACACATGTGTAAGTTACCCATGTCTTGTTCACTAATACACCCCCATACCATCACACATGTGTAAGTTACCCATGTCTTGTTCACTAATACACCCCCATACCATCACACATGTGTAAGTTACCCATGTCTTGTTCACTAATACACCCCCATACCATCACACATGTGTAAGTTACCCATGCCTTGGGCACTAATACACCCCCATACCATCACACATGTGTAAGTTACCCATGCCTTGGGCACTAATACACCCCCATACCATCACACATGTGTAAGTTACCCATGTCTTGTTCACTAATACACCCCCATACCATCACACATGTGTAAGTTACCCATGCCTTGGGCACTAATACACCCCCATACCATCACACATGTGTAAGTTACCCATGCCTTGGGCACTAATACACCCCCATACCATCACACATGTGTAAGTTAGTCATGTCTTGTTCACTAATACACCCCCATACCATCACACATGTGTAAGTTACCCATGTCTTGGGCACTAATACACCCCCATACCATCACACATGTGTAAGTTAGTCATGTCTTGTTCACTAATACACCCCCATACCATCACACATGTGTAAGTGACCCATGCCTTGTTCACTAATACACCCCCATACCATCACACATGTGTAAGTTACCCATGCCTTGTTCACTAATACACCCCCATACCATCACACATGTGTAAGTTACCCATGTCTTTTTCACTAATACACCCCCATACCATCACACATGTGTAAGTTACCCATGCCTTGGGCACTAATACACCCCCATACCATCACACATGTGTAAGTTACCCATGCCTTGGGCACTAATACACCCCCATACCATCACACATGTGTAAGTTACCCATGCTTTGGGCACTAATACACCCCCATACCATCACACATGTGTAAGTTACCCATGCCTTGGGCACTAATACACCCCCATACCATCACACATGTGTAAGTTACCCATGTCTTGTTCACTAATACACCCCCATACCATCACACATGTGTAAGTTACCCATGTCTTGTTCACTAATACACCCCCATACCATCACACATGTGTAAGTTACCCATGTCTTGTTCACTAATACACCCCCATACCATCACACATGTGTAAGTTACCCATGCCTTGGGCACTAATACACCCCCATACCATCACACATGTGTAAGTTACCCATGCCTTGGGCACTAATACACCCCCATACCATCACACATGTGTAAGTTACCCATGTCTTGTTCACTAATACACCCCCATACCATCACACATGTGTAAGTTACCCATGCCTTGGGCACTAATACACCCCCATACCATCACACATGTGTAAGTTACCCATGCCTTGGGCACTAATACACCCCCATACCATCACACATGTGTAAGTTAGTCATGTCTTGTTCACTAATACACCCCCATACCATCACACATGTGTAAGTTACCCATGTCTTGGGCACTAATACACCCCCATACCATCACACATGTGTAAGTTAGTCATGTCTTGTTCACTAATACACCCCCATACCATCACACATGTGTAAGTGACCCATGCCTTGTTCACTAATACACCCCCATACCATCACACATGTGTAAGTTACCCATGCCTTGTTCACTAATACACCCCCATACCATCACACATGTGTAAGTTACCCATGTCTTTTTCACTAATACACCCCCATACCATCACACATGTGTAAGTTACCCATGCCTTGGGCACTAATACACCCCCATACCATCACACATGTGTAAGTTACCCATGCCTTGGGCACTAATACACCCCCATACCATCACACATGTGTAAGTTACCCATGCTTTGGGCACTAATGCACCCCCATACCATCACACATGTGTAAGTTACCCATGCTTTGGGCACTAATACACCCCCATACCATCACACATGTGTAAGTTACCCATGCCTTGGGCACTAATACACCCCCATACCATCACACATGTGTAAGTTACCCATGCCTTGGGCACTAATACACCCCCATACCATCACACATGTGTAAGTTACCCATGCCTTGGGCACTAATACACCCCCATACCATCACACATGTGTAAGTTACCCATGCCTTGGGCACTAATACACCCCCATACCATCACACATGTGTAAGTTACCCATGCTTTGGGCACTAATACACCCCCATACCATCACACATGCTGGTTTTGAACTTTGGACCTATTACAATCCAAATGGTTATTCTCCCCTTTGTTCTGGAGGACATGATGTCGAATATTTTACAAAAACAATTTGAAATGTGGACTCGTCAGACCACAGAACACCTTTCCACTTTGCATCAGTCCATCTCAGATGAGCTCGGGCCCGCCAAGTTGGCGGCGTTTCAGGATATTGTTGATAAATGGGTTTGCCTTTGCATAGTAGAGTTTTAACTTGCACTTACAGATGTAGCGACCAACTGTATTCACTGACCGTGGTTTTCTGAAGTGTTCCTGAGCCCATGTGGTGATATCCTTTACACACCGATGTCGGCTTTTGATGCAGTACCACCTGAGGGATCAAAAGTCTGTAATATCATTGCTTACCTGCAGTGATTTCTCTAGATTCTCTGAACTTTTTGATGATTTTACGGACCATAGATGGTATAGTACCTAAATTCCTTGCAATAGCTCGTTGAGAATTGTGTTCAAAACTGTTCTTACAAAGTGGTGACCCTCACCCCATTCTTGTTTGTGAACTTCTTAACATTTCATGGAAGCTGCTTTTATACCCAATCATGGCACCCACCTGTTCCCAATTAAGTGTTTGATGAGTATTTCTCAACTTTATCAGTCTTTATTGCCACCTTTCCCAACTTCTTTGTCACGTGTTGCTGGCATCAAATTCTAAGTCAAAAAAATGTTTATCAGTTTGAACATGAAATATGTTGTCTTTGTAGCATATTCAACTGAATATGGCTTGAAAAGGATTTGCAAATCATTGTATTTTGTTTATATTTACATCTAACACAATTTCCCAACTCATATGGAAATGGGGTTTGTATATATATATATATATATA
>NC_084612.1:89847853-89940353 GCF_033978795.1 Nerophis ophidion
ACAAAGTATGAGTTTTCTAGTGCTCCAGTCGTTGTTTCCTGTCGGACCTTTATAATCGGCGGACACCGTAAGCTTCAACACGAAACTTGGTCGAGCATTTGTAAGTCGACTTTGTGTATAAAGATATTTTGTCCATTTTTCAGTAAAATTCCTGACATTGTGATGATTTGTTTTGTCAGAGAGTAACTCTGGGCGATCTAAGCTAGTTTTATACATATAGCGCTAAATTTAGACCAGTAGAAGGCGATCACGCTGCACCTTAGGTTTAATTGTGATGAGTCACATGTGTTGTGTGCAATGTGGATGTTGTTAAAATGCCTATGTAGTTGTGAGAATGTGATGAAACTAAACCTATTTTACTCATGAAAAATACTCAATGGACGCTCGACTTTTGTAATGTTTAACTTGTTTATATTTTCAGTCTTTAGCGTTCCTTTTTCTTTTGAACTAGAACTTCTAATCCGACAGCTTAATGATTCATTAACGATGCTCCAGCAGTCGCCTCGTCATGTGCACCTATAGCGGGCCTATTCAACTGCCCAAAAATGTGTGATGAAACCATTTAAAGCAGGGTTAGTTTTTGCATGCAGTACTCCCACCACCCCACAGGGGGTAACAATGTGTCACAGTGAAGGGTCAGTTGGGTGAGTAGAAGACTGACTCCAAAAAATGTAAATAAATGGCAAAAATCTGACTTTAATACAGACTGGATGACAAAGTATGAGTTTTCTATTGCTCCGGTTGTTGTTTCCTGTCGGACCTTTTTAATCGGCGGACACCGTAAGCTTCAACACGAAACTTGGTCGAACATTTGTAGGTCGACTTTGTGTATAAAGATATTTTGTCCATTTTGCAGTAAAATTCCTGACATTGTGATGTTTTGTCAGACTATAACTGGGCGATCTAAACTAGTTTTATACATGTAGTGCCAAATTTTGACTAGTAGAAGGCGATAACGCTACAATTAAGGTTTAATTGTGATGAGTCACATGCGTTGTGTGCAATGTCTGTTAAATGCCTATGTAGTTGTGACAATTTGATAAAACTAAACCTATTTTATTCATGAAAAAAACACAATGCTCTACTTTCGTAATGATAATCTTTCATACAAGTACAACCCATTTATCATTTATCTATATTTCCCGTCTTTAGTATTTCTTTCTTTCTTTTAGATTAGAACATATAATCCGACTAATGACGCATTTATGATGCTCCAGCAGTCGCCTCGTCATGTGCACCTATAGCGGGCCTATTCAACTGCCTAAAAAGGCTATATGACACCATTTAAACAAGGGTTGGTCGTGCATGCAGTACTCCCACCACCCCACAGGGGGCAACAGTGTGTCACAATGAAAGTTCAGTTAAGTGAGTAGAAGAAGACTGACTCAAAAAAAATGTAAATAAATGGCGAAAATCAGACTTATTAACGACCGGATTACAAAGTATACATTTTCTAGTGCTCCAGTCGTTGTTTCCTGTTGGACCTTTTTAATCGGCGGACACGTGTAAGCTTCATTACAAAACTTGGTCAAATATGTGTATAAAGATATTACGTTTGTTTTGCAGTGAAATCGCTGACATCTCAATGTTGTTTTTGTCCGAGAGTAACTCTGGGCGATCAAAGGTAGTTTAATACATGTAGCGCTCAATTTTGACCGGTAGAGGGCGATAACGGTACAACTTAGGTTTAATTGTCATGAGTCACATGTTTTGTGTGCAATGTGGATGTTAAATGCCTATGTAGTTGTGAGAATGTGCTAAAACTAAACCTATTTTATCCATGAAAAATACACAATGGACTCTAGACTTTTGTAATGTTTTTGTTTTCAGTCTTCAGCATTTCTTGCTTTATTTTGAAGTACAACTTCTAATCCGACTGACACATTATTGACGCTCCAGCAGTCGCCTCGTCATGTGCACCTATAGCGGGACTATTCAACTGCCCAAAAAGGCTTGATTTTGCATGCAGTACTCCCACCACCCCACGGGGGCAGCAGTGTGTCACAATGAGGGATCAGTTGGGTGAGTAGAAGACTTATTCAACCTTGAGGACAAAAATCAAAATAACTATTGAAAATCGGACTTCTATTAACGACTGGATAACAAAGTATGAATTTTCTAGTTACTCGTCGTCGTTTCCTGTCGGACCTTGTACATGTAGGGCTAAATTTTGACCAGTAGAGGGCGATGACGCTACACCTTATGTTTAATTGTGATGAGTCACATTCGTTGTGTGGAATGTTTGACGTACTGTCAATGTTGTTAAATACCTATTTGTGTGAATGTACTAAAACTAAACACCCCACAGGGGGCAACAGCGAGGCGTATGTCACAATTAGATGAGTAGAAGAAGAGACAAATTCAACCCAGGAAAATCAAAACAAAAAATGTTGCGAAAATCTGACTTTTGTTAACGACTGGATAACAAAGTATGAATTTTCTAGTTACTCGTCGTTGTTTCCTGTCGGACCTTATACATGTAGCGCTAAATTTTGACCAGTAGAGGGCGATGACACTGCACCTTATGTTTAATTGTGATGAGTCACATTCGTTGAGTGGAATATTTGACGTACTGTCGATGTTGTTAAATGCCTATGTATTTGTGTGAATGTACTAAAACTAAACACCCCACAGGGGGCAAGAGCGAGGCGTATGTGTCACAATTAGGTGAGTAGAAGAAGAGGTGAATTCAACCCAGGAAAATCAAAACAAAAAAATATTGCGAAAATCGGACTTTTGTTAACGACTGGATAACAAAGTATGAATTTTCTAGTTAATGTTGTTGTTTCCTGTCGGACCTTATACATGTAGCGCTAAATTTTGACCAGTAGAGGGCGATGACACTGCACCTTATGTTTAATTGTGATGAGTCACATTCGATGTGTGGAATGTTTGACGTACTGTCGATGTTGTTAAATGCCTATTTGTGCGAATGTACTAAAACTAAACACCCCACAGGGGGCAAGAGCGAGGCGTATGTGTCACAATTCGGTGAGTAGAAGAAGAAAGACGAATTTTAACGACTGGATTACAAAGTATGAATTTTTGTAGTGCTCCTGTCATTGTTTCCTGTCGGACCTTTTTAATCAGCGGACACGTGTAAGCTTCATCACGAAACTTGGTCAAACATTTGTAGGAAAATCTTGTGTATAAAAATATATAGTTCGTTTTGTATTTGGAATTGCTACCATCGTGATGTTTTGTTGTATCCGTAGTCGTGGTGTTGTTTTTTTGTCCGAGATTAATTCTGGGCGAACCAAATTAATCATGCAGAGACAGAGTTCAATTTGGCTCAATGAGGAGACGTGTTTTGGGCTGTATTCTAGTTACAGATCCAAACTACGTTCTAAAAGTCCAGCCCGCGTGCTTCCTCTATTTGGAAGGTCCCTTTTTACTTCACTGAAGCTGTCGCTGAGGGATGGGGGTAATCTCGACAACTCCGGTTAGACACAGTATATGATTAGACAAAAATGCAAATGTGTTGACGCTGGTGATATCGCCTTGTCTCTGCTGCGTCTGTGGCATCAGGCCATTCCTGGACACAGACACTGATACCAGGCAGGCTTGCAATCTTTTGGATTTCCAGCTTTGCGCAAACAAGGAAAAATACCACTTCAGCACAATTGATGATAATTATAGCAACGGCCCTTAAGCATAAAAGTTGTGTGATGATATATACATATTTATTCTAACATAATCACAGTGGGCCCTGCGATGAGGTGGCGACCTTTCCAGGGTATACGCCGCCTTCCGCCCGATTGTAGCTGAGATAAGCACCAGCGCCCCCCGCGACCCAAAAGAGAATAAGCGGTACGTAGAGAATGGATGGATAATCAGTGTTAAAAATAACATTCAGGATATAAAACATTCTCATGCATTTTAATCCATCCAACCGATTTCTACCACACCTGTTCAAGAAGTCGCATTAATGGTAAGAAGTGTTTTATTTATTATTGGTTAGCTTCAGAATAAACTTCTTATTAGAAAGAATAAGAGACTTATTATACTTTAAAAATGTCGGTCTAAAAAATATAATACGGCTCTCAGGGAAATTCATTTTAAAATATTTGTCTCTCCCTGCCAATAAGGTTTCCAACCCCTGTTATAGTCTTTGGTATGACTTGGCCGGGATTTGAACTCGCAACCTACCGATCTCAGTTCGGTAATCTAATTAGTTACTATGGTAATCTAAGTCACAGCAGCTCAGACGAGGCACCAAGCAGTGTGGGTGGGGAGCGTTTCTACAGTCTTTCCGGAACGACCAGCCTAAAATGTGGGTGTCAGGGTTAGACACTGAAGGAGATTTTTACAACAATGTTCTAAAGAAGGGGTCTCAGACATGCGGCCCGCGATACGTTATTTTGCGGCACCCACCTTAATGTGAAAGTTTAATGTTAGTGCGGCCCGCAAGTTTTATATGAATGGCGCTTGACAGCGTTGTGTGCGGAGCTGAAGGAATCTACCAATCACGGTGTGGTATATGGCTCTCGAGGGCCGAACATTGATATCACTTATGTGATGCAGCAGAGAAACGTTTTTGCTGCTTTTGCTCTTCCTCCCTCCAATTCCCTCCCCACAGCGCCGCTGTAAACCGTCCAGGCCGGGGAGACGAACGTCCGGTAGCTTCCGTAGCACTCCGCCGGAGGACCGAGCGACAATACAAAACTGTGGTTGCACTGGACCCCAGCGCTGATTCTCCGTCGCTGGGCGAATCGGACGTGGAACATGTCAGTCGTGATGTTAGCCCATTCGGGGCTACCTGTAAACTCCACGGGCGATCCCCCCTTCCCCAAACCCCCTCCCGTTGGCTCCAAACAGAGACGATATTTATTATTTGGGTCCAAAATGGCTCTTTCAACATTCTGGGTTGCCTACCCCTGCATTAGTGGAAACGCAGGACATAAGTTAAAGCGACAGAAACGTTGCCATGGAGACGAGGGTTTTCTTACGTGCCTGGCTGCAGTCACACCGCGACGCCTGTCCGTCAGTAATAACAGTCCCCGACAACCTGGACCAATTCAAACCGTTATTTGTTTTTGTTTTTTTACTTGTTTCATTTGCATTGCCTCACGTTACTTTTGATGTTGAAAATAAAAATAAAGACATTTAAAAATATTGTTTTAAGAAATCTTTTCTTGCGGCCCAGACTCTGTATCCAGTGGCCCCCAGGGAAAATTGAGTTTGAGACCCCTATTCTAAAGTTTAGTGATATATCCCATGTATCAGATTGTAGGTGTTTTTTTGTTTTACCCTTTGCATTTTATATTTTGCTTTTTGTTGCATTTTTGTTGTTTTGCTTGATTGTAAAATATGTCAATGAAGAGGGGCTGTGACGTTTATATGTTGTCAATATTCAGTGTTTTATCGTTCATAGTTTAATATTGTAAATCCCACATTCTTCGATGTACACTCTGGGGGGGGGGGTCATTCAGTAAAAAAAAAATACATATATGTCGATCGAGAGGGGGTGTGACGTTTATGTTGTCAATATTCAGTGTTTTATCGTTCATAGTTAATATTGTCAATCCCACATTCTTTATTTTCATGTACATTCTGGGTGTCTCATTCAGTAAAAAAACATACAATTTCATTCCGTTTTTTAAGGAAGTATGTCATAATTTGTGTTAGTGTTCCTAAAAATACATATATACCGGCCCACAGACACATTTTATTTGTCTCTAAATTTGGCCCCCCCGAGTCAGAATAATTGCCCAGGCCTGATCTAGTGGTACAGCAAATAATCCCTCATTCAAATATTGTAATAACGTGACTTCTGTGAATTAAATTTAAGCAGTCAATGCCACTTGTTACAAATTGACTACGGTGGTGGCCAAAATAAACAAATGAGTACCGAAACGGAACCAATCAGCGCGCAGAACACATGTAAACAAAGACGAACATTGGCAGGGAAAGCTGCACGTAACAATGATGCCTTCAAGGCCATGGGAAACCGCAACATCTGTTAAACGTTAAACAAATTACACAAAGGACCCAGTATGCGTTACAAAGTAAATAAAGATATAAAAGAAAAGAAATACAAATTGAATTTGAAAAAGTGTGCAAGTGCGACTGGCTAGCCATACTTTTAATGTTGGTTATTAGGGTGGTACTTTCGAAAAAAGTTTGAGAATCACAGCTTTAAAACATGATGAAACTCTATCTACAAAACGAAAGTATGTCAATACAACCTACATGAGATACATAATTTGTCTGTGATATTCCAACCTAAAATAAAATGCTCTAGCTCGATGCTAAATTACATTGGATTTGCCATATGCATGCTACTAATTAGCATTAGTGATTTTACATGGCAATTTCAACTGTACGTTTGTTAAAGGTAAACTACAACTGAGATGCACATTACAATCAAACAGCTGGTGTGTAATAAGCACAGCACTTACAGTATTGACACTTTGTAGGGCGCAACAAAGCACACTATTATACAATTAACCCCTGCAAACCACTGTCGACATACTAAAATAAATGCATAACGAAATGGCATATTGAGTCCATTCTCGAATCAACGAGCAAAAGGTCAAGAACGAGACTATCTAAAAATGTTACGATCAAAACAGGAATACAAGCAAGGTTTGGTTTATTAGAACAAAATGTGATGGTAAATAGTAACATTCCAGAGCAGAGAATGGCACAAAGGGAATGGCGTTTGATTCCCTCGGTTGGTGACTTTAGCACATGCTAATATTCCCTCGAAGAAGCACCAGGAAAAATATTGTCTTAATTTTACTGTCAGGTATGGAACTTAATTAGTTGAGGCTCTGCTCTTTAAGTGGGTGGTAATCAAAATGTATATGTAAAGTATTATTAGGACCCTCATTTTAGTAGGGGGGAGTCCTCCCAGATTATTTAGTTCTATAGCTGTCTAAATAATGAGAGGGGATTACAATTGAACATTAGAACGATTAAAAAAATATATATATATATAGTTGTTTTAAGCCTTTTTTAAAATCATCCACAGTCTGTGGTGCCCTCAGGTGGTCAGGGAGAGTAGAACCCCCGGTCTCCCTTTGTTTATAGCTCTGTCCTCGGAGGTTGGAGGAGGTTAGTCTGTCCAGGTCGGAGCTGTTGTGTTGAGGATTTGGGGGTGAGCAGTTCTTTGATTTAAAGGGGGCCATTTCTATGGAGGCACTGGTGGGTTAGTAGGGAGACTTTGTATTCAATCCAGAGTGGAACAGGAAGCCAGTGAAGGGATTTGAGAACTGGTGTGATGTGGTCGTATTCCCGCACTCTCATCAGGATCCTAGCAGCACTATTCTGTAAGTACTCCAGCTTCTAAATGTTCCTGCTGGGGATCCCGACAAGAAGTGAGTTGCAGTAGTCTAGTCTTTTTAAACGAGTATGTTGATGTGCATTGTTGAGTTAGTCAGTGGCCCTTTGATTAGGAACATGTTTAGGTTCTCCTGTCTTTCTTCTCTGTTGTCTTTTTCTTCATTGAAACAAGGCTCGTACGCAATTGACTCTTTGAAGTCAAAGACTGAACTCTGACTTTGTTCAAATTTCAAAACAGTTTTTCCTGCATCAGGGTCAAGGTTTTAGTTCAGAAAATCAGGCTTCATTGAACATACCTGTTATCAAAAATGGATATTTACGTTGTGACAAAATAATTCATAGAAGATAGTTTACTCTTGTGACAATCGACCAAGTACGTTGCTTCACATTCTCTGGCCCTTTCAGTGGCCCTTTGATTAGGAACATGTTTAGGTCATCCGGTCTTTCATCTCTGTTGTTTTCTTAGTTTTTCATTAAACAAGGTTTGTACAAAATTGAACCCCTGATGTCGAAGACTGAACTCTGACTCCGTTCAAGTTTATAAAACTTTTTTCCGCATCTGGAAAAACTGCTGAAATAACTTATTCATTGGGTCAAGGTTTTAGTTCAGAAAATCGGGTTTCATTGAACATACCTGTTATCAAAAATGGATATTTATGTTGTTACAAAATAATTCATAGAAGATTGTCACAAGAGTAAACTATCGACCAAGAACGTTGCTGCACATTCTCTGGCCCTTTCAGTGGCCCTTTGATTAGGAACATGTTTAGGTCCTCTGGTCTTTCATCTCTGTTGTTGTCTTTGTTTTTCATTAACACAAGGCTTGTACAAAATGGAATCCCTGGTGTGGAAAACTGAACAGACTCCGTTCAAATTTAAAACGTTTTTCCACATCTGGGAAAACTGCTGAAAGAAATATTTAGGGTCAAGGTTTTAGTTCAGAAAAACAGGCTTTATTTAGCATACCTGTGATCAAAAATCGATATGTACGGCGTTACAAAATAATCCATAGAGGATCATTAACTCTAGTGACTATCGACCAAGTACGTTGCTTCACATTCCTTGGCCCTTTCAGTGGCCCTTTGATTAGGAACATGTTTAGTTCTTCCGGTCTTTCCTCTCTGTTTTCTTTGTTTTTCATTGAAAGAAGGCTTGTGCAGAATGGAGTCTCTGAAGTCGAAGACTGAACTCTGACTTTGTTCAAATTTAAAAAAACGTTTTTCTGCATCTAGGCAAACTGCTCAAATAACTACTTCATTGGGTCAAGGTTTTAGTCCACAAAAACAGGCTTTATTTAGCATACCTGTGATCAAAAATCGATTTGTACGGCGTTACAAAATAATCCATAGAGGATCGTTAACGCTTGTGACAATCGACCAAGTACGTTGCTTCACATTCTTTGGCCCTTTCAGTGGCCCTTTGATTAGGAACATGTTTAGGTCCTCTGGTCTTTCATCTCTGTTTTCTTTGTTTTTCATTAAAACAAGGCTTGTACAAATTGGAATCCCTGGTGTGGAAAACTGAACTGACTCCGTTCAAATTTAAAACGTTTTTCCGCATTTGGGAAAACTGCTGAAAGAAATATTTAGGGTCAAGGTTTTAGTTCAGAAATACAGGCTTTATTTACCATACCTGTGATCAAAAATTGTTATGTACGGCGTTGCAAAATAATCCATAGAGGATCATTAACTCTAGTGACTATCGACCAAGTACGTTGCTTCACATTCCTTGGCCCTTTCAGTGGCCCTTTGATTAGGAACATGTGTAGGTTCTCTGGTCTTTCATCTCTGTTGTTTTTGATTTTCATTAAAACAAGGCTTGTACAAAATGGAATATTTGAAGTCGAAGAGAAAACTTTGACTTTGTTCAATTTTCAAAACTATTTTTTCGCATCTGGGCAAACTGCTCAAAGAACTACTTCTTTGGGTCAACATTTTAGCTCAGAAAAAAGACTATTGAGGATATCTGTGATCAAAAATTGACGTGTACAGTGTTACGAAATAATGCATACAGGATCGTTAACGCTTGTTATGATCCACCAAGTACGTTGCTTCACATTCTTTGGCTCTTTCAGTGGCCCTTTGATTAGGAACATGTGTAGGTTCTCTGGTCTTTCATCTCTGTTGTCTTTGATTTTCATTAAAACAAGGCTTGTACAAAATGGAATCTTTGAAATCGAAGACAGAACTTAGACTTTGTTCAAATTTCAGAACTGTTTTTTTGCATCTGGGCAAACTGCTCAAATTACTACTTCATTGGGTCAAAGTTTTAGCTCAGAAAGACAGGCTTTATTGAGGATACCTGGGATTAAAAATTGACGTGTCCTGCGTTACGAATTATTCATAGAGGATCATTAACACTTGTGACGATCGACCAAGTATGTTGCTTCTTATTCTTTGAGTTATTCAGTGGCCCTTTGACTAAGAACATGGGTAGGTTCTCCAGTCTTTCATCTCTGTATTTTTTTCTTAGTTTTTCATTAAAACAAGGCTTGTACAAATTGGAATCTGTCGAAGACTGAAATATGACTTAGTTCAAGATTAAATGTTTTTCCGCATGTGGGAAAACTGCTGAAAGAACTACTTCACTGGGTCAAGGTTTTAGTTCAGAAAAACAGGCTTTATTTAACATACCTGTGATCTAAAATTGATATGTACGCCATTACGAAATAATTCATAGTGGATCGTTAATGCTTGTGACGAGCAACCAAGTACGTTGCTTCACATTCCTTGCCTCTTTCAGTGGCCCTTTGATTAGGAACATGTTTAATTCTTCCGGTCTTTCATCTCTTTTCTTTGTTTTTCATTAAAAAAAGGCTTGTACAAAATGGAATCTCTGAAGTCAAAGACTGAACTCTGACTCTGTTCAAGTTTAAAAATACGTTTTCCCGCATCTGGGAAACTGCTGAAAGAACTACTTCACTGGGTCAAGGTTTTAGTTAAAAAAAAAAACAGGCTTTATTTACCATACCTGTGAACTAAAATTGATATGTACGGCGTTACGAAATAATTCATAGAGGATCGTTAACGCTTGTGACAATTGACCAAGTACGTTGCTTCACATTCTTTGGCTCTTCCAGTGGCCCTTTGATTAGGAAGATGTTTAGGTCCTCCGATCTTTCATCTCTGTAAGTTTTCTTTGTACAAATCGGAATCTCTGATGTCGAAGACTGAACTCTGACCCCGTTCAAGTTTAAAAACCATTTTTCCGCATGTGGGAAAACTGCTGAAAGAACTACTTCATTGGGTCAAGGTTTTAGTTCGGAAAAACAGGCTTTATTTAGCATACCTGTGATCTAAAATGGATATGTACGGCGTTACGAAATAATTCATAGAAGATCGTTAACGCTTGTGACAATTAACCAAGTACGTTGCTTCACATTCTTTGGCTCTTTCAGTGGCCCTTTGATTAGGAACATGTTTAGGTCCTCCGGTCTTACATCTCTGTTGTTTTCTTTGATTTTCATTAAAACAAGGCTTGTACAAAATGGCATCTTTGAAGTCGAAGACCGAACTTTGACTTTGTTCAAATTTCCGAACTGTTTTTTTGCATCCGGGCAAACTGCTCAAAGAACCAGTTCATTGGGTCAATGTTTTAGCTCAGAAAAACAGGCTTTATTGAGGATACCTGTGATGAAAAATGGACTTATACGGTGTTACGAAATAATTCATAGAGGATCGTTAACGCTTGTGACAATCGACAAAGTACGTGGCTTCACATTCCTTGGCCCTTTCAGTGGCCCTTTGATTAGGAACATGTTTAGGTCCTCCGATCTTTTTTCTGTTGTTTTCGTTGTAATTTATTAAAACAAGGCTTGTACAAATTGGAATCTCTGATGTCGAAGACTGAACTCTGACCCCGTTTGTTTAAAAACCATTTTTCCGCATGTGGGAAAACTGCTGAAAGAACTACTTCATTGGGTCAAGGTTTTAGTTCGGAAAAACAGGCTTTATTTACCATACCTGTGATCTAAAATTGATATGTACGGCGTTACGAAATAATTCATAGAGGATCGTTAACGCTTGTGACGAGCAACCAAGTACGTTGCTTCACATTCTTTGGCTCTTTCAGTGGCCCTTTGATTAGGAACATGTTTAAGTCCTCCGGTCTTTGATCTCTGTTGTTTTCTTTGATTTTCATTAAAACAAGGCTTGTACAAAATGGAATCTTTGAAGTCCTAAACTCTTATTTTGTTTACATTTCAGAAGTTTTTCCGCATCTGGACCAAATGCTCGAAGAACTCCTTCATTGGGTCAAGGGAAAAACAGGCTGTGCTGAGCATACCTGTGATCAAAAATTGATATGCACGGCGTTACAAAATAATTCATAGTGGATCATTAACGCTTGTGATGATCGACCAAGCTTCACGTTCTCATCCCTAATTAAGGCCGGTGCTCATTGCCTCGTCAATAAGCACCGGGCCAGAGGGAGATTCGTGGCCGTCATCAGTATGCGCACAAACGCTGGGGCACTCTGCCTGATTCGAGGACGCACCGCACGCAGAACGCCCTGTCCTCGCCCTTCTCCGCCAAAAAAGGCGCCTATTTTCCTTATAACAAGAGGAACACAAGACGATGGGCGGCTTTTTTTGGGGATAAAACGGGAGTAAAACGGCCGAAAGAAAAGTACCTAGTCCTGATTGTTGTCATTTTTTCATTCCTAGTAGGAGGCATCTGTTTTCAAGTGGAGGACAAGATGAGGCCTGGATGTTACACTTGAAGCAAAAAAACCCCATAATTTTCAAGCCGAAGTGTCAGGCAGGTTGTTTGTTTTTGCACCTTCCAATTAGCGCCTCCCCTGCTGATGTTGGTTCTTAGTATCATTATTTCGAGTTCATTGTTGCTATTCTTGGAGGAAGAAAACCAACTTTTCCTTATACCGCAAAAACTTAACAGATCTCCATTGTCTTCTTCCCGGTGGTATTTTTATGAGCAATTCTGTAATAATCCAGGTTCTAACCCCATGACTTGAAAGAAAGTATGAGTATTTGACTTTCTTCGAGACTGATACGGGTATTGACCTGGTTGCTATTTGATATACTTGAACTGGATAAAGTGATAGTAGGGGATTCTAAATACCAAAGGTTTTTGCCGATTTAAATTGTCGGACCGTGGCTTTAGAGCAGGGGTGACCAAACCTTTTTCCATTGGGGCGGTATAACTCGGTTGGTAGAGTGGCCGTGCCAGCAACTTGAGGGTTGCAGGTTCGACTCCCACTTCCGCTATCCTAGTCACTGCCGTTGTGTCCTTGGGCAAGACACTTTACCCACCTGCTCCCAGAGCCACCCACACTGGTTTAAATGTAACTTAGATAGTGGGTGTCACTATGTAAAGTGCTTTGAGTCACTAGAATAAAGCGCTATATAAATATAATTCACTTCACAAATATAAAATTCACTTCACTGAGGGCCGCACACTGAAAAATCAAAGCAAGCTGGGCCAATTTTGATATTTTTTTATTTTAAAAACCAATACAATATATGTATAAAACTATACATTTAGGCCTCCACTCAGGACACCAAAGGGTTTTGGTCAAAAAAATATTAACTGTCATTATTCAGTAGTATTACTATTATTGTTATTATAGGCTTAAATCTCTAGATCAACATTAGGTCTATCTGTCAATATAACATTTTTAAAAAAAATTAAGTTGTATATGTCACGTGGGGTTGTTCTCCCGAAATGCAGACCGTCCGTTGCTCTGGACCAAGACGTGAGGTAGGAAATTATTTATTTATAGTAACTCATAAAATTCATGCGACAAACAAAAGCGGACGCCTGCCGGTCGCACGTCGAAGCTAAGGCTAAACACTTAGCAAAGAAAACTAACAAGACTTGTGTAGTCAAAACACTTGGCAAAAACTCGAGACTAGGCAGAAAACTCAGGTGGACAAGTTGCACGCAGCAAACGCAATGAAGGCAGAACGAGTGACAAAAAAAGGTAGGCTTAAAGGGGAACATTATCAGCAGACCTATGTAAGCGTCAATATATACCTTGATGCTGCAGAAAAAAGACCATCTATTTTTCCAACCGATTTCCGAACTCTAAATGGGTGAATTTTGGCAAATTAAACGCCTTTCTGTTTATCGCGCTGGAGGCGATGACGTCAGAACGTGACGTCGCCGAGGTAACACACCCACCATTTTCATTTTCAACACATTACAAACACCGGGTCTCAGCTCTGTTATTTTCCCTTATTTTGACTATTTTTTGGAACCTTGGAGACATCATGCCTGGTGGGTGTGTTGTCGGAGGGTGTAACAACACTAACAGGGAGGGATTCAAGTTGCACCACTGGCCCCAAGATGCCAAAGTGTCTGCCGCCAGACCCCCATTGAATGTGCCAGAGTGTCTCCACATTTGACCGGCGATGCTAAAGCAGACATGGCACAGAGATGTATGGATAACCTGCAGATGCATTTGCAACCATTAAGTCAACGAAATCACAAAGGTGAGTTTTGTTGATGTTGACTGCCAGCTAATCGATGCTAACATGCTACGCTAATCGATGCTAACATGCTATTTACCGGCGGTGCTAAAGCAGACATGGCACAGAGATGTATGGATAACCTGCAGATGCATTTGCAACTATATTACGTTTCCTTCCACCCACATTTAATGCGAAACAAACACTTACCAATCGACGGATTTAAGTTGCTCCAGTGTCAAAAGATGCGAAAGTCCTGATCGTTTGGTCCGCACATTTTACCGGCGATGCTAACGCAGCTATTCGGCCATGCTATGGCTATGAATAGCGTCAATAGCTTCAGTTTCTTCTTCAATACTTTCATACTCCAACCATCTGTTTCAATACATGCGTAATCTGTTGAATCGCTTAAGTCGCTGAAGTCAGAGTTTGAATCCGAGCTAATGTCGCTATATCTTGCTGTGGTATTCCCATTGTTTGTTTACATTGGCAGCACTGTGTGACGTCACAGGGAAATGGACAGTGTCTTCGCAGAGAGACGAAAATAAGGCACTTTAAAGCTTTATTTAGGGATATTCTGAGACCGGTAAAATTTTGAAAAAAACTTCAAAAAATACGACAAGCCACTGGGAAGTGATTTTTATTGTTTTTAACCCTTTTGAAATGGTGATAATGTTCCCCTTTAAATAGTCTCTGGTGAAAAACAGGTGTGAGTCAAAAAACCAATGCAGGTGGAACAAATACGAAACCATAGCAATCAGATAAATCAGGAAGACCTAAACTAAGGATCGGAAGAGTCCAAACACACTGACTCAAAAACCAAGACAATATATGATCCGGGCGGCGGATCATAACAGTGTGGGGCGGCATAGCTCGGTTGGTAGAGTGGCCGTGCCAGCAACTTGAGGGTTGCAGGTTCGATTCCCGCTTCCGCCATCCTAGTCACTGCCGTTGTGTCCTTGGGCAAGACACTTTACCCACCTGCTCCCAGTGCCACCCACACTGCTTTAAATGTAACTTAGATATTGGGTTTCACTATGTAAAGCGCTTTGAGTCATTAGAGAAAAGCGCTATATAAATATAATTCACTAATTCACTATGCTCTTTTCGTGTTTTTTTTATAGAAAAAACACAAAATAAGTAATATTTTTACCCAATAACATTTTTAAGTGGAATATTTTAGATTATATAAGTGTAACTTTAAAAAGGTCAATAAGTCATAACATTGATTTTAGATAATTTTTTTGAGCAATGACACTTAAAAAAAAAAAAAAAAAAAATCACACTAAAATTATAGGGGATCCAAAACGGTCCTATTCATTAAAGTGTTAAAAAATAAATCATAATTTGTTTACTTTTAACACAATAATCTCGAGATCAACTTCCGATCTATCCGTCAATTATAAGTTTAAAACAAAAACGTGTGGCAAACACAAAATATGCAGCGTTTTTCCACAAAAATATCTCAAAGTGGAATATTTAATGTGACTTATTTGGAGCCTTGAATAGGTCAATAATTCATAATGACATTGATTTTGATTCATTATTATTTGTTTTTTTAAGACAGAAAACAGCCTGCATGGAAGCTTTGTTATTAGGGTCAAAACTGCAACATTTTCTTGTTAAATTTCACCTGTTTGCTCTTTTATATCACTGTTAGTTTTGTATTTTTATTAGTATTTTTCAAATGTGCTGTGGGGCCGTTAAAAAAATTCCCTGCGGGCCGCACTTTGGGCGTCCATGCTTCACAACATTAAACTGTCCTAACTCAGTTTCTGTTTCGACATGGTCCCTATTGACTTCAAATTTGGTACTCATGTTGATCATGAGTAAAGGCACCAAAAGTATGTTTTTACAAGTTAGCCCATTTTTGGCTCTTTATAGTACTCGAACTTCACTCGACTTGTCGTAGGATGTTGACTTGAATGATGTCGGACTGGAATCAGGTACTCTAGCCGAAGAGGCTCCCTTTACGATCAGTGCCAGAGCTTGGTCCGCATTGCCGGCAGTAAGTCGAACACGTTTCCAGTGAGGGTTGGACTCCGCCAAGGCTTTCCTTTGTCACCCATTCTGTTCAAAACCTTTATGGACAGAATTTCTAGGCGCAGTCAAGGCGTTGAGGGGTTCCTGTTTGGTGACCGCGGGATTAGGTCTCTGCTTTTTGCAGATGATGTGGTCCTGATGGCTTCATCTGACCGGGATCTTCAGCTCTCACTGGATTGGTTCGCAGCCGAGTGAGAATCAGCATCTCCAAAACCATGGTTCTCGCCTGAAAAAGGGTGGAGTGCCATCTCCGGGTTGGGGAGGAGATCCTGCCCCAAGTGGAGGAGTTCAAGTACCTAGGAGTCTTGTCCTCGAGTGGGGGAAGAGTGGATCGTGAGATCGACAGGCGGATCGATGCAGAATCTTCAGTAATGTGGACGTTGTATCGATCTGTTGTGGTGAAGAAGGAGCTGAGCCGGAAAGCAAAGCTCTCAATTTACCGGTCGATCTACGTTCCCATCCTCACCTATGGTCATGAGCTTTGGGTCATGACCGAAAGGAGATCACAGGTACAAGCGGCCGAAATTAGTTTCTTTCGCCGGGTGGCGGGGCTCTCCCTTAGGGTGAGAAGCTCTGCCATCCGGGAGGAGATCAAAGTAAAGCTTCTGCTCCTCCACATAGAGAGGAGCCAGATGAGGTGGTTCGGGCATCCGGTCAGGATGCCACCTGAACGTCTTCCTAGGGAGGTGTTTAGGGCACGTCCAACCGGTAGGAGGCCACGGGGGAGAAGCTCTGCCATCCGGGAGGAACTCAAAGTAAAGCCGCTGCTCCTCCACATGGAGAGGAGCCAGATGAGGTGGTTCGGGCATCTGGTCAGGATGCCACCCGAACGCCTCCCTAGGGAGGTGTTTAGGGCACGTCCAACTGGTAGGAGGCCACTGGGAAGACCCAGGACACGTTGGGAAGACTGTCTCCCGGCTGGCCTGGGAACGCCTCGGGATTCCCTGGGAAGAGCTGGACGAAGTGGCTGGGGAGAGGAAGTCAAGGCTTCCCTGCTTAGGCTGCTGCCCCCGCTACCCGACCTCGGATAAGCGGAAGAAGTTGGATGGGTTTGTAAATACTTGTCGGTGGAGCATCACATCAAAGGATGGACTTTTTTTACTGTGGTTTCTGCATTGAGTAAGGGCTCACTAGAATCAAACTGTCATACCTCTGTTTCTGATGCAAATATCCATTTCAGATTTTAAGTGGTCCCCAAACTGACTAAACATTTCTAGGCATGTTTGTCATGAGTAGAGACGAGAACAAGATGGACGTTTTGCACGGAAGTGGACATTTTCAGCAGTTCAATGCAAGGCACTAACTACGATCCATCTGGAGCAGTTAAGGGTTCTGTGTCTTGGTTAGGGGTTTGGTGTCTTTAACGGTTGGGTGTCTTGGCAATTATGGGTTATGTTGTCTTGGTTAGGGGTTTGGTGTCTTGGTTTGAGGTTTGGTGTTTTGGGTTAGGGGTTGGGCGTCTTGGCAATTATGGGTTATGTTGTCTTTGTTAGGGGTTTGGTGTCTTGGTTTGAGGTTTGGTGTTTTGGGTTAGGGGTTGGGCGTCTTGGCAATTATGGGTTATGTTGTCTTGGTTAGGGGTTTGGTGTCTTGGTTTGAGGTTTGGTGTTTTGGGTTGGGCATCTTGGCAATTATGGGTTCTGTTGTCTTTGTTAGGGATTGGGTGTCTTGGCAATTATAGTTTTGTGTCTTGGTCAGGAGTTCATGTCTTGGCAATTAGGTGTTCGATACCTTGGCAATTAGGGGTTTGGTGTTTTGTTTAGGGGTTGGGTGTCTTAGCAATTAAGGATTTGGTGTGTTAGTAAGGCATTGGGTGTCTTGGCAATTATGGGTTTGGTGTCTTTGTCATGGGTTTAGTGTCTTGGTTAGGGGTTTGGTGTCTTGGTTAGGGGTTGGTGTCTTGGCAATTCGGCGTTTGGTTCCTTGGTTAGTGTTGGGTGTCTTGGTAATTATGGGTTTGGTGTCTTGGCAATTAGGGGGTTGGTGTCATGGTTAGGGGTTGGTGTCTTGCGATTATGGGTTTGGTGTCTTGGTTAGAGGTTGGTGTCTTGGTTAGGAGTTGGTGTCTTGGCAATTGAAGGTTTGGTGTCTTGGTTAGGGGTTGGGTGTCGTGGCAATTAGGTGTTCGATGTCTTGGTTAGGGTTTGGGTGTCTTTCGATTATTGGTTTGGTGTCCTGTTAGGTGTTGATGTCTTGGCAATTAGGAGTTTGGTGTTTTGGTTAGGGGTTGGGTGTCTTGGCAATTAGGGATTTGGTGTCTTGGTTAGGCGTTGGGTGTCTTGGCAATTAGGGGTCTGGTGTCTTGGTTAAGGGTTTGGTGTCTTGGTTAGGGGTTGGTGTCTTGGCAATTAGGGGTTTGGTGTCTTGGCAATTAGGGGTCTGGTGTCTTGGTTAAGGGTTTGGTGTCTTGGTTAGGGGTTGGTGTCTTGGCAATTAGGGGTTTGGTGTCTTGGTTTGAGGTTTGGTGTTTTGGTTAGGGGTTGGTATCTTGGCAATTAGTGGTTTGGTGTCTTGGTTAGGGGTTAGGTGTCTTGGCAGTTAGGGGTTTGGTGTCTTGGTTAATGGTTGGGTGTCTTGGTTAGGGTTTGGGTGTCTTGGCTGTTAGGGGTTTGGTGTCTTGGTTAATGGTTCAGTGTCTTGGTTAGGGGTTGGGTGTCTTGGTTAGGGTTTGGGTGTCTTGGCTGTTAGGGGTTTGGTGTCTTGGTTAGGGATTTGGTGTCTTAGTTAGGGTTTGGGTGTTTTGGCAATTAGGGTTTTGGTTTCTTGGTTATGGGTAGGGTGTCTTGGCAATAATGGGTTTGGTGTCTTGGTTAGGGGTTGGGTGTCTTGTCAGTTATGAGTTTGGTGTCTTGGTTAGGGGTTGGGCGTCTTGGAATTTAGGGTTGGGTGTCTTGGTTATTGGTTGGGTGTCCTGGCAATTAAGGGTTTGGTGTCTTGGTTAGGGGATAGGTGTCTTGGTTAATGGTTGCGTGTCTTGGCGGTTAGGGTTTGGGTGTCTTGGCAGTTAGGGGTTTGGTGTCTTGGTTAGGGGTTTGGTGTCTTGGTTAGGGGTTGGGTGTCTTGGCAGTTAGGAGTTTGGTGTCTTAGTTAGGGTTTGGGTGTTTTGGCAATTAGGGTTTTGGTTTCTTGGTTATGGGTAGGGTGTCTTGGCAATTATGGGTTTGGTGTCTTGGTTAGGGGTTGGGTGTCTTGTCAGTTATGAGTTTGGTGTCTTGGTTAGGGGTTGGGTGTCCTGGCAATTAAGGGTTTGGTGTCTGGGTTAGGGGATAGGTGTCTTGGCATTTAAGGTGTGGTGTCTTGGTTAAGGGCTGGGTGTCCTGGCAATTAGGGGTTTGGTGTCCTGGTTTGGTGTCCTGGCAGTTAGGGGTTTGGTGTCTTGGTTAGGGGTTAGGTGTCCTGGCAATTAGAGGTTTGGTGTCCTGGTTAGGGGTTGGGTTTCTTGGCAATTATGGGTTTGGTGTCTTGGTTAGGGTTTGAGTGTCTTGGAAATTAAGGGTCCAGTGGCTTGGTTAGAGTTTGTGTGTCTTGGCAATTAGGGCTTGGTGTCTTGGTTAGGGGTTGGTGTCTTGACAGTTGGGGGTTTGGTGTCTTTCTGATGCAAATATTCCCTATGGATTTTTTGGGGCACAATTTGAGTTACAAAATTGGTAGCCATGTTTATCTTGAAACGTAACACAAAAAAGTAAGTACTCATGTTTCAAAACAGACTATTTTTGGCCATTTTAGTACAACTGAACTATTAGAGTTTTGAATTCATTGCTGTCAAATTGCAGCCGAGGTTAAATTGTTAAAAAGTTTTAACACTGCATGGGCATATTGACGTGTTCTGAATGGACTACTCTTTGTAAGATACAAAAGTCGAATTTTATATATATTCTTTTTCTGGCTTCAACTTGTCGACAATTTTAGCGGCCTCTAGTCACTCACTAAAATAAATACCCGTCAATCATTCTGGAAGTTTAAATTTATTTTAATCTGTACATTCTGACACCAGCCTCCATCCGGCATTTAATTTAGTTTTTGATGTGTGGAAAGTCCTGGCGGACACAACCTGTCTCCTGTGCTTCTTTTCGACAAACACATTTTATTATTTTTTTTTCAGGTCCATCACCTTCATCCTGTCCTGTTATGCAGCTCCTCCAAAGCGCTAACCTTGTTTAAAAGCCCTCACATCAATTTGCTTTATCCCCAGCGGAAACGCTGCAATAAAAAGCGCTAATATCACGCGGCATCCCATAAGAATCCCGCTGGGATTTATCTGTAGTCACACACATCATTAACATTACATCATTAAGTGTGCTACTTACAAAAGGGGAGACGGCAAATAGGTCCCTTGCAGAGGTTTGTTTTATTCTTTCATGGATAAAACATCGTAACATTGGCCAACATATAAGTCAGTGTAAATATATGCTGGCTATTTACTGCGGTCGGCAAGGTTTTAAATGGCATTAAACGCATGAAGGCTATAGTTTGTACTGGACTATAAGCACACATTTTTTTCCTATGCTTTGAACCCTGTGGTTTATAAAACGGTGTGGCTAATTTATGGATTTTTATTCACCAACGGCCAATGTTTGTGTTCAATAGTTTCCATTAAACTCAAGCAGAGTACTGTGATGGTGTGTTGTTGTGGACGAGTTTGCATACCTGCGATGAGGTGGTGACTTGTCCAGAGTGTACCACGCCTTCCGCCAGAATGCAGCTGAGATAGGCTCCAGTAGAACATGGATGGATTAATGGAGTTTGTATACTGTGAAGTGAATTCTATTTGTATAGCGCTTTTCTCTCGTGAGTCAAAGCACTTTACACAGTGAAACCCAACATCTAAGTTACATTTAAAACAGTGGGTGGCACTGGGAGCAGGTGGGTAAAGTGTCTTGCCCAGTGACTAGGATGGCGGAAGCGGGAATCGAACCTGGAACCCTCAAGTTGCTGGCATGCCCACTCTACTGCTGGTTGTATGGGTTGAAAGTGGACTTCTCGTTTTAACGTCCTAAACCAGTCGTTAAACTGTTTCTGCGGGAAAAGGATTCTTAACCCTTGTGTAATGTTCATATTGTTGTTACTCAGCCGGCTGGGTAACAACAATATGAACGTTGCAGGCAAAATTTCTCCGCCAGTTTCTGCATCCCACGGGGATTCTTCTTTTGTTGTTTCTGCTCCTGCAGTTCCCACATAAGGTTGCAACATTGTGTGTCAACGCTGTCTGCTCTCTTTTTCTCGCACATTTGACCCTCTGATGTTCTGTGTACGTCCACTCTGTCTTCCCCCTGTGTGTGTGTGTGTGTGTGTGTGTGGTACACAGAACATCAATTTCCACACCTATATTTGCCGCGGGTACAGTGGACCTGGACATCTTATGTGTAATAGAAATTTGTAGGTGGGGTGTATGGTTTCAAATATATATTCTTATATATGTTCTTCACAGAAAATGAGCCAAAGTCAGTGAGTCTGTTTGAAAAATTAATTGTATCATTTTTCTTTCAATAAAAAAATGAAAACTGGTCCGGCAGACCCGAACACCACACAAAACATAGATGTTTTTTTTTTCTTACAATACAACTAAAACAATTCATACTTACTAAACTGTCCCACGCGTGATGTCTGCAGGAATGTTGTCTTGCATATCCATACGTGCTATCGTAATGTAATCAAGCTAGCGTTGTTAGTGTTAGCTAATATCGTAATGTGTTTACTAGTATTGGTATAATCAACTTACAATGGCATTCTTTTTGTTCTGTTTCAATTGTCGTAAATTCAACAAAAAGTCCCCGTGGACTTATTGAGTCTGTCTAGCTGATTGGTGTCAGGTTCAAACACTGATGACATCTATTAAACAGACAAGAAGCAAGGAATCATGCAGAGACAGAGTTCAATTTAGCTCATGAGGAGAATGCATGGCGCTGCACACTTAGTCACAGTCTCGCCCTACGCTCTAAGGTTCAGCTCCCGCGTCTCTTTTTATTCAGTTCCATAGTCAACATCACTGAGGCTGCCTCTAAATGGAGTGGTCACATATATTATTATGCAAAGCAGGTCTAGGACGCACAGTACGTGTACCTTGAAGTCTCGGCTTTGTCTGTGTGCTGTCATCTTATCTTCGTTGAGGTCTTTGAAGTCCTTGGGTGTTAACGGGCTTAAACAAAGATAACATCTGTGGCAGAGGCCACCCCTCAGACAAGAAGTTTTGTCCTTACATGGATTAGAAAAAGTCTAATTTCAGCACAATAGCTAAAACCGTATTTCCTTGAATTGCTGCCGGATATATAGTGCTATAGTATGCGCCTGCCTAGAATTACTGCCGGGTCAAACTCGTTTCGCCAAATAATCAGCATAGGCCTAGAATTTCCACCGGGTCAAACTCGTCACGTCACCAGTGACACTTCACCTGTCATCATTTTCAAAATGGAGGAGGCTGATTTCAATCATTTGAAATCGCATAAATGCAAGAAGATTAAGAGCTATTCAGTAGGATTTAAGGTCTAAGCTTTTGAACATGCTAAAAATCACAGTAAGCAGCTATGTTTTATTAATATACTGTAGCTGCGTGTGTCAAATATGAGTCATTAAATTACACCCGCCTCCTGGTGGTAGAGGGCGCTAGTGATCCCTCTTGTGACTACTCTGCTGCAGAAGAAGTGACAACAAGCAGCAAGAGTGAGCAGCGATGGTTTAGTTTTTCCTCTCGCTTGCACTTTTAACATGGAGGATTACATATCTAAAATAAAACAGTTTTCTAAACTGGACTTTCAATCGAAGCAGCAGGTAATAAAGGAATATCTCCATCGAGACAGAGAGACTTTTAAAACTGAAGAAAGATAAGGAAGACTTCTATAAACAAGTTATCGATGCTTTTGATCAGAAGGAGCTGCGCATGGACTTCATTTATAAGTAAAGGTAAGACCATAGTAACGTTTGTTAAGTGTTCTTTTCATGATGGTATCCTTACATCACACTCAAATTTCTAAGCGCAGGCCTAAATTTACCGCAAGCCTTTGGTAAGTGCCGGAGCGAGGAGAGGTTTTAAAATAATTAGCGCCCCGGCGGCAATTCAAGGGAATACGGTAACTAAAGCAACAAACTTTAAGCATACTAAAGTTTGTTTGATAATATTTACATAATTATTCTAAGAATTGGAGAGCTAGCTTCTACAGCGAGTAGAGTCCACGACGATGACTTCTGTTTTGTTTAAACCGCCGTTTTACTGCCCTGAGTATTTTGAAAATATTTCTGTGTAAATAACGTTTATATCTTTTCTTTAACAATTTAGTGGGTGTGGCTTATGTACAGAGGTGGGTAGAGTAGCCAGAAATTGTACTCAAGAGTACTGTTACTTTAGAGATTTATTACTCAAGTAAAAGTAGGGAGTAGTCAACCAAATATTTACTTAAGTAAAAAGTATGTTGTGAAAAAACTACTCAAGTACTGAGTAACTGATGAGTAACCTGTTTGTTTAATGATTACGGCAACAAATAATGCACAAAAACATAAAAATAGCAATGAGCAAATTCAGAGCCAGGAATATCTCTTAACCTTCCTCTTGTGTTAGCTTTCTGTTAGCATCTCTTATGTTAACGGGTCGGTTTTGACCCATGTTTTAAATCAGCTGTAAAATACACTAAAAACAATTATCTATCCAATTTGTTTCTCATCTCTTGGTTACCTTGTTAGGCTTCCTTATCCTTGAAAATATTGGTTTTAATATTTTTGGTTCGGGCCATTGGGCCATTTTTTGTCAGTATACCCCTCGATTTCAATATTTAAAAATGGTAAAACGAACCTCAAGAGAATCATATAAATAAAAAAAGGTTGTTGTGTTACCTAACTATTACTAAGGGGTATTAGAACACATCTCTTAAATAAATGTGTTTTGTTTATTTTCCATTTTAAGAATTTTAACTATAGTAACATCTATGGTGTTACGGGTCAATTTCGACCCATATATATTTACTTCAAGAAAAAGGCTAAAAAGTATTTTTTTCAGCAACAGAAATCCAACATCAAACAAACAACCAATCAAGCAAATGAAACCAAGAGAAATAGATTACTAGTTCCAAAACTAATAAAAAAAACAAAATCAGAGTGGCAAAAAGTGACACTTTTAGTGTCCGTCTTTTGTTTGTTTTTGTACAGGATAACAAGGTCAAATGAGAATCCACTAAAGCTCACATGATTGGGAGAGGAGCTGGCTGTCAGTGTGTTCAGTTTTGGCTCTTATCATTGCTTTATCATCTTATTTTTACAACCGGGTCGAAACCGACCCTAACAACACCAAGGGCATAATTTCTACCAGAGAATTTTATAATTTAGTGAAAAAAATGTAAATGTTTTATTTTGTTGACAAAGAGGTTCCTGACAAAATCAAAAAGCTTTGATGCAAAAAAATAAATGTATGTGGTGTTTTTAATGCATTTAAAAACTAAAACGGGTCGGTGCCGACCCTAACACAAGACGAAGGTTAAGCAACTAAAACAATAATATATATTAAATAGTACATTAAAATAAAAATAAAAATTAAGGCAAATTGAGCCACAATAACTTAACAGCACCATAGGCTCAGTAGGCATTCATCGATTGATTGATTGATTGATTGATTTGAAAATTGTATTAGAAGATTGCACAGTACAGTACATATTCCGTACAATTGACCACTAAATGCTAACACCCCAATAAGTTTTTCAACGTTAATCAATTACTTAATAAATGACCAAGTCGAGGTGATCTACCTCATATATATACATATATATATATATATATATATATATATATATATATATATACACATACATTTATATATACAGTATATAATTTGTATTTATTTTGCCGTTGTTGACGTGTTAAAGGTGTTTTAATGAATATACATGCATGTTTAACATAAATATTCCTATCTTTCATGAAGACAAGAATATAAGTTGGTGTATTACCTGATTCTGATGACTTGCATTGATTGGAATCAGACAGTATAGTGCTGATAATGTCCACGTTTTCAAATGGAGGAGAAAAAAAGTTCTTCCTTTCTGTCTAATACATCATTAAAGTCGTTGGTTTTTGGCATCTTATTTGTCCAGCTTCTATATTGGTTTTTATACACTTTACAAGAAATACATTGGCGGCAAACTCCGTAGTTTGTTAGCTTGTATGCTCTAGCTTTCGGAGACTCTTATTTTGTTAGCGCAGGCGCGATGGAGCGGCACTTTTATTGTGAAGACAGGAACTGTTCGATCAGTCTTTAGGCTTTTGACGGGAAGTACGGTTGAAATAAAAAGTGTCTTTCTTCCTTTACACTTTTGATTGATTGAAACTTGTATTAGTAGATTGCACAGTACAGTACATATTCTGTACAATTGACCACTAAATGGTAACACCCCAATAAGTTCAACTTTTTTAGGTCGTATTTGACGTGTGACGGTCACGTGACCGCCTGGCTCTGTTTGATTGGTCCAACGTCACCAGTGACTGCATTTGATTGGTGAAACGCAGGCATGTGTAGTTCCTACTTTGAATGCGTGTCTGACAAAATCAAAACAAACAAAGCGTGCATTAACAGATCGATTAAAAAAAAAAGTAGCGAGCTGATTGTGGATAAACGGAGCGGAGTAAAAGTAGCCTTTCTTCTCTATAAATATACTCAAGTAAAAGTATGTTGCATAAAAACTACTCTTAGAAGTACAATTTATCCCAAAAGTTACTCAAGTAGATGTAACGGAGTAAATGTAGCGCGTTACTACCCACCTCTGCTTATGTATAATTCGAGAAAATACGATACATTTCACTCACTGCTTTCTTTCATATATTTTTTTCCTGTTCAAGCCTTCTGCAGTTTGTCTGATCAGTTCTCCTTTCCATTTAGAACCGACCGATCAATTGTTTATGAAAGAAGACTTTGGCTGCGAATCAGCACCTCCAAGTCCGAGTCCATGGTTCTCGCCCGGAAAAGGGTGGAGTGCCATCTCCGGGTTGGGGAGGAGACCCTGCCCCAAGTGGAGGAGTTCAAGTACCTAGGAGTCTTGTTCACGAGTGAGGGAAGAGTTGATCGTGAGATCGACAGGCGGATCGGTGCGGCGTCTTCAGTAATGCGGACGTTGTATCGATCCGTTGTGGTGAAGCAGGAGCGGAGCCGGAAGGCAAAGCTCTCAATTTACCAGTCGATCTACGTTCCCATCCTCACCTATGGTCATGAGCTTTGGGTCATGACCGAAAGGATAAGATCACGGGTACAAGCGGCCCAAATGAGTTTGGGTCTCTCCCTTAGAGATAGGGTGAGAAGCTCTGCCATCCGGGAGGAACTCAAAGTAAAGCCGCTGCTCCTCCACATGGAGAGGAGCCAGATGAGGTGGTTCGGGCATCTGGTCAGGATGCCACCCGAACGCCTCCCTAGGGAGGTGTTTAGGGCACGTCCAACCGGTAGGAGGTCACGGGGAAGACCCAGGACACGTTGGGAAGACTATGTCTCCCGGCTGGCCTGGGAACGCCTCGGGATCCCCCGGGAAGACCTGGACTAAGTGGCTGGGGAGAGGGAAGTCTGGGCTTCCCTGCTTAGGCTGCTGCCCCCGCGACCCGACCTCGGATAAGCGGAAGATGATGGATGGATGGATGGACTTTGGCTGCGAGGTTTAAACATGCCTGAAGTCAACCTTGGTTGTTTATTTTATAAAAAACTAAACAAGAAAAACAACAATGCACTATCGGCGTTTTTGTCGGATTACAAATGTGTCCATTGATTTTTGAGAGGAGGCCGATGGTACAAAAGACACATTTTTTTTTTTCCTAATCAATCGAGTTGATCCATCTAAAGAATAAGATGGAAAACGAAATTAAAAATACCATTGTTAATTTGTAAATGACACAGGCGGCATCTGCCTACTCGCCCTAATGATTCAATCTTGGACGGCGACCAGACACAATCGCACATCTAAATTCAGCTCTTCGCCGAAGTCTCCCGGCCTGCGGATGTCTTAATCAAGACCAAGTTTGCGAGCGCCAAAAAATAATGGATGGCGCCGGATCACAATACGCTTAATTATCTCGTCACAAAGCGCCACTGCAACCGGAGATTTAAACGCCATTTAATATCATAATGTGTTTAGAGGGCCCGAGTCGATTACGGGCGGGGCCCCCGGAGTCACGGCAGACTTCCTCGATAGTCCTGGCCTGAAATCTGATCGTTCTCACGGTCGTCATGTCGACACGTTTACTGCGGTTTGGAGATACGTTACATATACAGTTGGGCAAAAAAAAGTACTTAGTCAGCCAGTTGTGCAAGTTCTCCCACTTCAAATGATGACAGAGGTCTGTCATTTCCCTCACAGGTACACTTCAACTGGGAGAGACAATGTGGGGGGAAAATCCAGGAATTCACATTGTAGGAATTTTAAAGAATTTGTAAAATATAATGGAAAATAGCCTCAGCCTTCCCGGTAAGGTCTATTCAGGTGTACTGGAGAGGAGGCTACGCCGGATAGTCCAACCTCGGATTCAGGAGGAACAGTGTGGTTTTCGTCCTGGTCATGGAACTGTGGACCAGCTCTATACTCTGGGCAGGGTTCTTGAGGGTGCATGGGAGTTTGCCCAACCAGTCTACATGTGCTTTGTGGACTTGGAGAAGGCATTGGACCGTGTCCCTCGGGAAGTCCTGTGGGGAGTGCTCAGAGAGTATGGGGTACCGGACTGTCTTATTGTGGCGGTCCGCTCCCTGTATGATCAGTGCCAGAACATAGTCCGCTCCCTGTATGATCAGTGCCAGAACATAGTCCACTCCCTGTATGATCAGTGTCAGAGCTTGGTCCGCATTGCTGGCAGTAAGTGGAACACATTTCCAGTGAGGGTTGGACTCCGCCAAGGCTGTCCTTTGTCACCCATTCTGTTCATAACTTTTATGGACAGAATTTCTAGGCGTTGAGGGGTTCCGGTTTGGTGACCGCAGGATTAGGTCTCTGCTTTTTGCAGATGATGTGGTCCTGATGGCTTCATCTGACCGGGATCTTCAGCTCTCACTGGATCGGTTCGCAGCCGAGTGTGAAGCGACCGGAATGAGAATCAGCACCTCCAAGTCCGAGTCCATGGTTCTCTCCCGGAAAAGGGTGGAGTGCCATCTCCGGGTTGGGGAGGAGACCCTGCCCCAAGTGGAGGAGTTCAAGTACCTAGGAGTCTTGTTCACGAGTGAGGGAAGAGTGGATGGTGAGATCGACAGGCGGATCGGTGCGGCGTCTTCAGTAATGCGGACGTTGTACCGATCCGTTGTGGTGAAGAAGGAGCTGAGCCGGAAGGCAAAGCTCTCAATTTACCGGTCGATCTACGTTCCCATCCTCACCTATGGTCATGAGCTTTGGGTCATGACCGAAAGGATAAGATCACGGGTACAAGCGGCCCAAATGAGTTTGAGGTCTCTCCCTTAGAGATAGGGTGAGAAGCTCTGCCATCCGGGAGGAACTCAAAGTAAAGCCGCTGCTCCTCCACATGGAGAGGAGCCAGATGAGGTGGCTCGGGCATCTGGTCAGGATGCCACCCGAACGCCTCCCTAGGGTGGTATTTAGGGCACGTCCAGCTGGTAGGAGTCCACGGGGAAGACCCAGGACACGTTGGGAAGACTATGTCTCCCGGCTGGCCTGGGAACGCCTCGGGATCCCCCGGGAAGAGCTAGACGAAGTGGCTGGAGAGAGGGAAGTCTGGGCTTCCCTGCTTAGGCTGCTGCCCCCGCAACTTGACCTCGGATAAGCGGAAGATGATGGATGGATGGATGGTGGAAAATAAGTATTTGGTCACTTCAGACAAGGAAGATCTCTGGCTCTCACAGACCTGTAACTTCTTCTTTAAGAAGCTCTTCTTTCCTCCACTCGTTACCTGTATTAACATTACTTGTTTGAACTCGTTATCTGTATAAAAGACACCTGTCCACAGCCTCAAACAGTCAGACTCCAAACTCCACTATGCCCAAGACCAAAGAGAACTCGAAGGACACCAGGAAAAGAATTGTAGATCTGGACCAGACTGGAAAGAGTGAATCTTCAATAGGCAAGCAGCTTGGTGTGAAAAAAATCTACTGTGGGCGCAATTATCAGAAAATGGAAGACAAACAAGACCACTTATAATCTCCCTCGATGTGGGGCTCCAAGCAAGACCTCATCCCGTGGGGTCAAAATGATCATGAGAACGGTGAGCAAAAATCCCAGAACCACACGGGGGGACCTGGTGAATGACCTGCAGAGAGCTGGATGCCCTCCCGGTAAAAGTTCGAGATGCCCCCTCAGTTGAAGCATGTAAGTCTCACCTTAAAACTCATTTGTATACTCTAGCCTTTAAATAGACTCCATTTTTACACCAGTTGATCTGCCGTTTCTTTTCTTTTTCTCCTATGTCCCACTCTCCCTTGTGGAGGGGGTCCGGTTCGATCCGGTGGCCATGTACTGCTTGCCTGTGTATCGGCTGGGGACATCTCTGCGCTGCTGATCCGCCTCCGCTTGGGATGGTTTCCTGCTGGCTCCGCTGTGAACGGGACTCTCGCTGCTGTGTTGGATCCGCTTTGGACTGGACTCTCGCGACTGTGTTGGATCCATTATGGATTGAACTTTCACAGTATCATGTTAGACCCGCTCCACATCCATTGCTTTCCTCCTCTCCAAGGTTCTCATAGTCATCATTGTCACCGACGTCCCACTGGGTGTGAGTTTTCCTTGCCCTTATGTGGGCCTGCCGAGGATGTCGTAGTGGTTTGTGCAGCCCTTTGAGACACTAGTGATTTAGGGCTATATAAGTAAACATTGATTGATTGATTGATTGATATTAAGCCCATCTAGCAAAGAGAAATAAAAAAAAAAGCATGTAAACAAACAGCTAGAGCCTTAAGAGTTTAAAAAAGGCCGTCTGAGGTTTTGTGAAGTTCCTTTGATTGTGATGAGAAGCAGCAGGACACAAGATTAAAAAAAAATAAAAGTCTGGGTTTTAAGAAATATGTTGAGAGGAAATACGTGCAGACTTGGTTAATGCCGGGTTTTTGATGGCTGCCATTCTGGATGAAAATCACGTTGAGCTTCATCAATGAATCATCGGCCGGCCGGGAGATGTTCGGTTGATCTAAACCTCGCTTCAATAAAACCCCCCTTCTTCCACTCCTTGATGTCAGGATGCCACCCAGCAGGTCTGCCCGGGCGCCGCCCTGCCATCCTGCCTCCATATTGCCAGGCTCACCTCGGGCGCCTGGGAGCGCATCATCAAGTTTGCATGAACCTGTCTTGGCGGAAAGTGGGTCACGGCTGCCATCCCCAGAATTAGGAGGGGCGAGCGCCTTCATTTAGATGCTCGGCATGCGTGGAAGTCCTGGCCGTGTGAGCGACCCAGCTTCTCCCACGCCCACACCACCACCAGCACCACCAGCCGCCGCCTCCACCGGCGCATCTGCGGTCTGCCTTCGCGCCCTAACGAAGCATACTAATGAAGCCCCCCCCCCCCGGCTCTCGCTATCAAAAGATGCATTGAGGCAGCGAGCGCACTGAAGGCTCTGCTGTTTGAGGCGGGATTAAAGCAAGGCCTCGCTCGGCCTTCCGAGGGCTTTCTGTTGACATTTCAGTCGAGCTTCTGTGTTTACAGCGGCGGCTTACCAGGGCGCCGTTGCCACTGTCACTCTTCGACAGGGAAGAGCGCTTAGAGGAGAGTTTAAAAAAACAAAAAAAAACATCAGACGGCTTCAATTTCTGCTGCAATTAGTTCCCTGACGACATAAAACACCAAGAAAATGTGAGCAAAATGCTTCCCCGGCGCATAATTGACATCTATTAGCATCCGGCGCCTTTCTCGCCTACCTGCGTTCTCCTTGATCAGCCGCAGAACCACCGATTCCGACACAAATCGTTTTGTTTCCGATTCCGTGGCGTGAGATTCACTGACCCAGCTGGCACGAGACATGGAAACAACGTTGAGAACTTGTTGAATTATGTCCTGACGTTAGCAACTCAAACAGAACATTGAAACAACGTGCTTGTTGATTTTCCGGGAGACTCCCGAAATTCAACGCCTCCCCCGGGACCAATTTTCTCCCGAAATTAAGGCGGAGCTGGAGGCCACGCCCCCTCCAGCTCCATGCGGACCTGAGTCAGGACAGCCTGTTTTAACGTCCGCTTTCCCACAATACAAACAGTGTGTCTGCCCAATGACGTTATAACTGTAGCATAATCGAGGGCGAGTTCTTGGTCTCTTATGTGGGTTTATTGTTAGGCAGTTTCAATAACGTCCTCCCAGCTCGGTAACAACACACAACAGTCACGTTTTCGTCTACCGTAAAGCAGTTCGTCTGCTGTAAAAAGCAATGTTGTGACACTCTTAAACAGGACAATACCGCCATCTACTGTACATGCATATGTGACAATATCTACGGCTCCTCCCCTCTTAACCACACACCCGACTACGCCCCCCCCCACCTCCCGAAATTGGAGGTCCCAAGGTTGGCAAGTATGTTGTTGACCACTTTTGATCAATGTTGGGTTCTGACCTTAATTTGATCGTTGACTTTTAGTCATTTCCCAACTGATATTTTAAAACACCAACATAACGTTGAAACATGCTCAGGTTGTGACGTGGATTTGACCATTGAAATTTGGTCATTTCCAAACCAACACTACACGTTCACAACTTGTTGAATTATGTCCTGAGGTTAGCAACTCAAACAGAACATTGAAACAACGTGCTTGTTCACCATACTTGCCAACACTCCCGGATTTTCCGGGAAACTCCCGAAAATCAGCGCCTCTCCCGGGACCAAATTTCTCCCGAAATTCAGGCGGAGCTGGAGGCCACGCCCCCTCCAGCTCCATGCAGACCTGAGTCAGGTCAGCCTGTTTTAACGTCCGCTTTCCCACAATATAAACAGCGTGTCTGCCCAATGACGTTATAACTGTAGAATGATGTTTCTTATGTGGGTTTATTGTTAGGCAGTTTCATTGACGTCCTCCCAGCTCGGTAACAACACACAACAACAGCAGTCACGTTTTCGTCTACCGTAAAGCAGTTTGTCTGCTGTAAACAGCAATGTTGTGACACTCTTAAACAGGACAATACTGCCATCTACTGTACATGCATATGTGACAATAACATCTACGGCTCCTCCCCTCTTAACCACACCCCCGACTACGCCCCGCCACCTCCCGAAATCGGCGGTCTCAAGGTTGGCAAGTATGTTGTTGACCACGTTTGATCAATGTTGGGTTCTGACCTTAATTTGATCGTTGACTTTTGGTCATTTCCCAACCAATATTTTACAACACCAACATAACGTTGAAACATGCTCAGGTTGTGACGTTCATTTGACCATTGAAATTTGGTCATTTCCAAACCAACACTACATGTTCACAACTTGTTGAATTATGTCCTGACGTTAGCAACTCAAACAGAACATTGAAACAACGTGCTTGTTCACCATACTTGCCAACACTCCCGGATTTTCCGGGAAACTCCCGAAATTCAGGCGGAGCTGGAGGCCACGCCCCCTCCAGCTCCATGCAGACCTGAGTCAGGTCAGCCTGTTTTAACGTACGCTTTCCCACAATATAAACAGTGTGTCTGCCCAATGACGTTATAACTGTAGCATGATCGAGGGCGAGTTCTTTGTTTCTTATGTGGGTTTATTGTTAGGCAGTTTCATTGACGTCCTCCCAGCGCGGTAACAACACACAACAACAGCAGTCACGTTTTCGTCTACCGTAAAGCAGTTTGTCTGCTGTAAACAGCAATGTTGTGACACTCTTAAACAGGACAATACTGCCATCTACTGTACATGCATATGTGACGATAACATCTACGGCTCCTCCCCTCTTAACCACGCCCCCTACCACTCCCCCACCTCCCGAAAACGGACGTCTCGAAGTTGACCACGTTTGATCAATGTCGGTTTCTGACCTTAATTTGATCGTTGACTTTTGGTCATTTCCCAACCGATATTTTACAACACCAACATAACGTTGAAACTTCATTCTTGTTGACATTTATTCAATGTCAGGTTGTGACGTTCATTTGACCATTGAAATTTGGTCATTTCCAAACCAACACTACACGTTCACAACTTGTTGAATTATGTCCTGACGTTGGCAACACAAATACAACGTTGAAACATGCTCTTTGACCACGTTTAATCAATGTTGGGTTCCGACGTTGATTTGACCCTTGAATTTTGGTCATTTTTCAACCAATATTCTACAACACAAACATGTTTTCGACGTTTAATCAATGTTGGGTTCTGACATTCATTTGACCATTGAAATTCGATCATTTCCCAACCAAAATTCGACAACACAAATACAAACTTGAAACATGCTTTTTGATAACATCTAAGCAACGTCAGCTTGTGACGTTGATTTGAGCATTGATATCTAGTCATTTCCTAACCAATATTCTACAACACAAATATATTTTTTGAGGTTTAAATAATGTTGGGTTCTGACGTTGATTTGATAATTGAAATTTGGTCATTTCCCAACCAATATTCTACAACACAAATACATTTGTCATGTCTGTGGGATCATGTTTTGTTTTTTGGACACTCAGTTCCTGTTTTTGCACTTCCTGGTTTGTTTTGTTACCATAACAACTCAGTAGTTTTCACCTGTCCTCATGTCTCACACCTGTTTTCACTGATTATGTCACTGCTATTTAAGCGGTCTGTTTCTGTTTTTTGTCCTGGCAACATCACCGTCTACCACCTTGCACTCACCCTGGATCACCTGCTACGCACCTTGTAGTCCATGCCAAGTACATTTTTGTTTATAGTTCACAGATTCTGCCCTTGTCCAAGTCTTTGTTTTCATTAGTCAAGTTTGTTCTCCGCCATTGTGCGCGCCTTTTGTTTGCCTTTTTTTTGTAGTTGTAGTGTCAAAATAAAAAAATGTCTTTACTTTCACGCCGTTTCCATTCGCTTTGCACCTCAGGAAAACAATCCACGCCCTAGTCCTGACATTAAAACATGCTTTTTGACAAAGTTTAATCAATATTGTATTCTGACCATTGAAATTTGGTCATTTCCCAAACAATATTCTACTACAAAAATACATGTTTTTGACGTTTAATCCATGTTGGGTTTTGACGTTGATTTGACGATTGAAATTTGGTCATTTCCCAAACAATATTCTACAACATATATAGAACATTAAAACATGCTTTTTGACAACGTTTAATTGTTAGGTTCTCACGTTGATTCGACCGTTGAAATGTGACTTTAAGGTTTTACTACTTATGGATAAAATACTACACGGTCTAGCTCCATCCTATCTTGCCGATTGTATTGTACCATATGTCCCGGCAAGAAATCTGCCTTCAAAAAACTCCGGCTTATTAGTGATTCCTAGAGGCCAAAAAAAGTCTGCGGGCTATAGAGCGTTTTCCGTTCGGGCTCCAGTACTCTGGAATGCCCTCCTGGTAACAGTTGGAGATGCTACCTCAGTAGAAGCATTTAAGTCTCACCTCAAAACTCATCTGTATACTCTAGCCTTTAAATAGACCACCTTTTTAGACCAGTTGATCTGCCGCTTCTTTTCTTTTTTCTCCTTTGTCCCCCCCTCTCGCTGCTGTCTTGGATCCGCTTGAACTGAACTCTCGCGGCTGTGTTGGAGCCACTATGGATTGAACTTTCACAGTATCATGTTAGACCCGCTCCACATCCATTGCTTTCGGTCCCCTAGAGGGGGGGGGGGGGGGGGTTGCCCACATCTGAGGTCCTCTCCAAGGTTTCTCATAGTCAGCATTGTCACTGGCGTCCCACTGGATGTGAATTCTCCCTGCCCACTGGGTGTGAGTTTTCCTTGCCCTTTTGTGGGTTCTTCCGAGGATGTTGTAGTCGTAATGGTTTGTGCAGTCCTTTGAGACATTTGTGATTTGGGGCTATATAAATAAACATTGATTGATTGATTGACAATGTTTAGCACTGATGAACCTAATAATACAAAGAGCTCCTTGATAAGTTTCCCAGGAAGAGGGTCAAGTAAACATTTTTGTTTCATTCTATTTACACGTTGTAACAATGGTATTTCCTCAAAATGAGAGAAACTATTTTGCTGTTTGGCCTTGATGGGTCTGCTCCTTTTACTGACTATTGTAGTTGTTCTCTCAGTCCACATGTACGAGTCCTCTTGTGCTTTGCCTCCTCCCAAGTGAGACTATTCGGCCGCCCTGACCTCTGCATCCCCGCAGACATCACAGACTCATCACCTTCATCATCCTCTCCACTGCTTTTAGTTACCTTTTGCTTCTATTTGATGCCAGCTATTTGTGTTGGGCAAACAGCGGTTGTGTATTGTCGAGTGGGATGAGTCACACTCCGCCTGCGATCCCTCGGTGGACGCCACCTACGTCAGAGCGTTCCCACTCTTTCAACAACAGTACTTTCATTCATTTTCTCAACTGTCAGGTTGTGTGAACCGCTAACAGAAATGTAGTTTTTCAATGTTTTTGTTACTGCCTTCCTATACTGGACTGGCAGGCACAAGACATGGAAACAACGTCAAGGACTTGAGTCTTGACGTTGAACAACTCAAACAAAACGTTGAAACAACACGGTTGTTGACGTTTATAAAATAATAATGAATGAATCAAACATTCAAGCCTTGAAGTAGCAAGAGAATGTGCATGAGTAAAATGTTAATTATTGCTTGGGGAGGGCGGGTATATTGTAGTGTCCCGGAAGAGTTAGTGCCGCAAGGGGCTCTGGGTATTGTGTTGTGTTTATGTTGTTACGGTGCGGATGTTCTCTCGAAATGTTTGTTATTCTTGTTTGGTGTGGGTTCAAAGTGTGGCGCATATTTGTAACAGTGTTTAAGTTGTTTATACGGCCACCCTCAGTGTGACCTGTTGGGCCAAAATTTAAAACTGAACGAAGCCGCGGGCCACGGTTGAACAAATGAACCTTTTTAATAGGGACCCAAACAAGTTTTGCATTGAATATTGAACAAGCAAGGCTTATATAACTTTATAGTGACATGTAAAATCGAGTTTTAAATAATAATAAAAATTAAAAAATATCAATGGCATATCAAATCAAATTTGAATGCCTCTTTTCTATTTGCAGCCCTCTGAGGTAAATATCAAAATAAACTTTTTTCCACTGGCTAATAATACATTTGCAAATAAAATAACAATAATGAATGAATCAAACATTCAAGCCTTGAAGTAGCAAGAAAAAGTGCATGAGTAAAATGTTAATTATTGCTTGGGGAGGGTGGGGGGCATAGCTCGGTTGGTAGAGCAGCCGTGCCAGCAACTTGAGGGTTGCAGGTTCAATTCCCGCTTCCGCCATCCTAGTCACTGCCTTTATTTCCTTGGGCAAGACACTTGACCCACCTGCTCCCAGTGCCACCCACACTGGTTTAAATGTAACTTAGATATTGGGTTTCACTATGTAAAGCGCTTTGAGTCACTAGAGAAAAGCGCTATATAAATATAATTCACTTCACTATTGTAGTGTCCCGGAAGAGTTAGTGATGCAAAGGATTCTGGGTATTTGTTCTGTTGTGTTTATGTTGTGTTACGGTGCGGATGTTCTCTCGAAATGTTTGTTATTCTTGTTTGGTGTGGGTTCAAAGAGTTTGACACCCATGTTCTACAACATAAATACATTAAAACATGTTTGTTGACCGTGATTCAATGTCAGCTTGTGATGTTGATTTGACCATTGAAATGTCGTCATTCCCTCACAAATATTCTACAACACAAACATAACGTTAAAACGTGCTTTTTGACAACGTTTAATCAATGTTGGGGTCAGACATTATTTGACCATTTCATTTTGTTAATTTCCCCAAACAGTATTCTACAAAACAAACTCAACGTACAAACCCCGTTTCCATATGAGTTGGGAAATGGTGTTAGATGTAAATATAAACAGAATACAATGATTTGCAAATCCTTTCCAACACATATTCAATTGAATGCACTACAAACACAACATATTTGATGTTCAAACTCATAAAGTTTATTGTTTTTTGCAAATAATAATTAACTTAGAATTTCATAACAGCAACACATGCCAAAGTAGTTGGGAAAGGGCATGTTCACCACTGTGTTACATCACCTTTTCTTTTAACAACACTCAATAAACGTTTGGGAACTGAGGAAACTAATTGTTGAAGCTTTGTAAGTCATATTCTTTCCCATTCTTGTTTTATGTAGAGCTTCAGTCCTTCAACAGTCCGGGGTCTCCACTGTCGTATTTTACGCTTCATAATGCACCACACATTTTCCATGGGAGACAGGTCTGGACTGCAGGCGGGCCAGGAAAGTACCCGCACTCTTTTACTACGAAGCCACGCTGTTGTAACACATGGCTTGGCATTGTCTTGCTGAAATAAGCAGGGGCGTCCATGATAACGTTGCTTGGATGACGACATATGTTGCTCCAAAACCTGTATGGACCTTTCAGCATTAATGGTGCCTTCACAGATGTGTAAGTTACCCATGCCTTGGGCACTAATACACCCCCATACCATCACACATGTGTAAGTTACCCATGTCTTGTTCACTAATACACCCCCATACCATCACACATGTGTAAGTTACCCATGCCTTGGGCACTAATACACCCCCATACCATCACACATGTGTAAGTTACCCATGTCTTGTTCACTAATACACCCCCATACCATCACACATGTGTAAGTTACCCATGTCTTGTTCACTAATACACCCCCATACCATCACACATGTGTAAGTTACCCATGCCTTGGGCACTAATACACCCCCATACCATCACACATGTGTAAGTTACCCATGTCTTGGGCACTAATACACCCCCATACCATCACACATGTGTAAGTTACCCATGTCTTGTTCACTAATACACCCCCATACCATCACACATGTGTAAGTTACCCATGCCTTGGGCACTAATACACCCCCATACCATCACACATGTGTAAGTTACCCATGTCTTGGGCACTAATACACCCCCATACCATCACACATGTGTAAGTTACCCATGTCTTGTTCACTAATACACCCCCATACCATCACACATGTGTAAGTTACCCATGTCTTGTTCACTAATACACCCCCATACCATCACAGATGTGTAAGTTACCCATGCCTTGGGCACTAATACACCCCCATACCATCACACATGTGTAAGTTACCCATGTCTTGTTCACTAATACACCCCCATACCATCACACATGTGTAAGTTACCCATGCCTTGGGCACTAATACACCCCCATACCATCACACATGTGTAAGTTACCCATGTCTTGTTCACTAATACACCCCCATACCATCACACATGTGTAAGTTACCCATGTCTTGTTCACTAATACACCCCCATACCATCACACATGTGTAAGTTACCCATGCCTTGGGCACTAATACACCCCCATACCATCACACATGTGTAAGTTACCCATGTCTTGGGCACTAATACACCCCCATACCATCACACATGTGTAAGTTACCCATGTCTTGTTCACTAATACACCCCCATACCATCACACATGTGTAAGTTACCCATGCCTTGGGCACTAATACACCCCCATACCATCACACATGTGTAAGTTACCCATGTCTTGGGCACTAATACACCCCCATACCATCACACATGTGTAAGTTACCCATGTCTTGTTCACTAATACACCCCCATACCATCACACATGTGTAAGTTACCCATGTCTTGTTCACTAATACACCCCCATACCATCACACATGTGTAAGTTACCCATGCCTTGTTCACTAATACACCCCCATACCATCACACATGTGTAAGTTACCCATGTCTTGTTCACTAATACACCCCCATACCATCACACATGTGTAAGTTACCCATGTCTTGTTCACTAATACACCCCCATACCATCACACATGTGTAAGTTACCCATGTTTTGTTCACTAATACACCCCCATACCATCACACATGTGTAAGTTACCCATGCCTTGGGCACTAATACACCCCCATACCATCACACATGTGTAAGTTACCCATGTCTTGTTCACTAATACACCCCCATACCATCACACATGTGTAAGTTACCCATGTCTTGTTCACTAATACACCCCCATACCATCACACATGTGTAAGTTAGTCATGTCTTGTTCACTAATACACCCCCATACCATCACACATGTGTAAGTTACCCATGTCTTGTTCACTAATACACCCCCATACCATCACACATGTGTAAGTTAGTCATGTCTTGTTCACTAATACACCCCCATACCATCACACATGTGTAAGTTACCCATGCCTTGGGCACTAATACACCCCCATACCTACACAGATGCTGGCTTTTGAACTTTGCGCCCATAACAATCCGAATGGTTATTTTCCTCTTTGTTCTGGAGGACACCACGTCCTCTGTTTCCAAATATAATTTAAAATGTGGACTCGTCAGACCACAGAACACTTTTCCACTTTGCATCAGTCCATCTTAGATGAGCTCGGGCCCAGCAAAGCCGGCGGCGTTTCCGGGTGTTGTTGATAAATGGGTTTGGCTTTGCCTAGTAGAGTTTTAACTTGCACTTACAGATGTAGCGACCAACTGTAGTTACTGACAGTGGTTTTATGAAGTGTTCCCGTGCCCATGTGGTGATATCCTTTACACACTGATGTCGGTTTTTGATGCAGGAATCAAAGGTCCGTAATATCATGGCTTACGTGCAGTGATTTCTCCAGATTCTCTGAACCTTTTGATGATTTTACGGAGCGTAGATGGTAAAATCCCTACATTCCTTGCAATAGCTCGTTGAGAAATGTTGTTCTGAAACTGTTCGACAATTTGCTTACAAAATGGTGACCCTCGCCCCATTTTTGTCTGCGAATTACTTAGCATTTCATGGAAGCTGCTTCTATAGCCAATCATGGCACCCACCTGTTCCCAATTAGCCTGCACACCTGTGGGATGTTCCATATAAGTGTTTGATGAGCATTCCTCAGCTTTATCAGTATTTATTGCCACCAAATATGTTGTCTTTGTAGCATATTCAACTGAATATGGCTTGAAAAGGATTTGCAAATCATTGTATTCTGTTTATATTTACATCTAACACCATTTCCCAACTCTTATGGAAACAGGGTTTGTAAACAGGATGACATAAGCGAATAGATCATCTCACTGCGGGGGAAAAAAGCTCCGAGTGTTTGTTGTTGTCGTGACTCACATAAGAGCAGGAGTGAGATGTCTGCCTTGAAAAAAAGCCACTGTGATCTTTGGTAAACACTCATCATCAATTCCGCCAATTGACCGTCAGCACTGAGAGCAGGATGATGTTTATTCCGCCTCCTTTCATCCCTGCTCTCTCTCTCTCTCTCAGGGGCCCCGTGTGACCCCCAGGGGCCCCGTGTGACCCCCAGGGGCCCCGTGTGACCCCCAGGGGCCCCGTGTGACCCCCAGGGGCCCCTGCAGTCGCGTCGGAGCGGCTGTTACAAGCGGATTTAGAAAAACAAAACATGGCAGACTCCCTTACTAGTCCTCAAGGATCAACACTTCACATCACACTCCTTTGAAAACAAAACCTGTGACACAAGAACCCATCTCAACACTTTTGTCGTAGAAAGGATCTTTGATTCTTTTCACAGCAGGAGCCTTTGGTCATATAGAGACTCTTTGACAACCATTTTCCCAAGGCGTCCCTGTCATATAGAGGATCTTTGAGTCACGCTTTTTATATTTTTGCTCTTTAAAAACAGCAGAATTCTTCCATCTTATAGAGGATCTTTGACTATGTTTTTCTTTATATCTTAAGGAGCGGAAAACTCTTGTCACATAGAGAATCTTTGACTGGTGGTTTTGCAGGATGTCTTAAAAAGCGCAGCGAGGTCCTGTCATATAGAGGATCTTGGAATAGGGCTTGGAGTTTTTTGCAGTCGTTTAAAAACAGTCCTTCCATCATAAAGAGGATCTTTAACCAGCACTTTGTTTTTTGCAGTCGGCCCTTAAAAACAGTAGAATTCTTCCTCCTTATAGAGGGTCTTTGACTAATTTTATGTCTTTAAAAAAATCAGAACACTGTTTTTGCTTTGAGGATCTTTGACAGGCAGTTTAAATTTTTTTGCCGTCGGTCCTTAAAAAAGGTAGAATTCTTCCGTCTTATAGAGGATTTTTGACTAATTTTATGTCTTTAAAAAATCAGCAGAACACTCCTGTCGCATAGAGGATCTTTGACTAGCAGCTTTAATTTTTTTTGCAGTAGGTCCTTAAAAACAGTAGAATTCTTCCTTCTTATAGAGGATCTTTGACTAATTTTATGTCTTTAAAAAATCAGCAGAACACTCCTGTCGCATAGAAGATCTTTGACTGGCAGCTTTAATTATTCTGCAGTAGGTCCTTAAAAACAGTAGAATTCTTCCTCCTTATAGAGGATCTTTGATTAATTTTATGTATTTAAAAAATCAGCAGAACACTCCTGTCGCATAGAGGATCTTTGACAGGCAATTTTAATTTTTTTGCAGTCGGTCCTTAAAAACTGTAGAATTCTTCCTCCTTATAGAGGATCTTTGACTAATTTTATGTCTTTAGAAAATCAGCAGAACACTCCTGTCGCATAGAGGATCTTTGACAGGCAGCTTTAATTATTTTGCAGTAGGTCCTTAAAAACAGTAGAATTCTTCCGTCTTATAGAGAATCTTTGACTAATTTTATTTCTTTAAAAAATCAGCAGAACACTCCTGTCGCATAGAGGATCTTTGACAGGCACTTTTAATTTTTTTGCAGTCGGTCCTTAAAAACTGTAGAATTCTTCCTCCTTATAGAGGATCTTTGACTAATTTTATGTCATTAAAAAATCAGAACACTCTTTTTACTTTGAGGATCTTTGACAGACAGTTTAAATTTTTTTGCCGTCGGTCCTTAAAAAAGGTAGAATTCTTCCGTCTTATAGAGGATCTTTGACTAATTTTATGTCTTTAAAAAATCAGCAGAACACTCCTGTCGCATAGAGGATCTTTGACAGGCAATTTTAATTTTTTTGCAGTCGGTCCTTAAAAACTGTAGAATTCTTCCTCCTTATAGAGGATCTTTGACTAATTTTATGTCTTTAGAAAATCAGCAGAACACTCCTGTCGCATAGAGGATCTTTGACAGGCAGCTTTAATTATTTTGCAGTAGGTCCTTAAAAACAGTAGAATTCTTCCGTCTTATAGAGAATCTTTGACTAATTTTATTTCTTTAAAAAATCAGCAGAACACTCCTGTCGCATAGAGGATCTTTGACAGGCACTTTTAATTTTTTTGCAGTCGGTCCTTAAAAACTGTAGAATTCTTCCTCCTTATAGAGGATCTTTGACTAATTTTATGTCATTAAAAAATCAGAACACTCTTTTTACTTTGAGGATCTTTGACAGACAGTTTAAATTTTTTTGCCGTCGGTCCTTAAAAAAGGTAGAATTCTTCCGTCTTATAGAGGATCTTTGACTAATTTTATGTCTTTAAAAAATCAGCAGAAGACTCCTGTCCCAGAGAGCATCTTTGACAGGCAATTTTAATTTTTTTGCAGTAGGTCCTTAAAAACAGTGGAATCATTCTTCCTTATAGAGGATCTTTGACTAATTTTATGTCTTTAAAAAATCAGCAGAAGACTCCTGTCGCATAGAGGATCTTTGACTGGCAATTTTAATTTTTTTGCAGTAGGTCCTTAAAAACAGTGGAATCATTCTTCCTTATAGAGGATCTTTGACTAATTTTATGTCTTTAAAAAATCAGCAGAAAACTCCTGTCGCACAGAGGATCTTTGACTGGCAATTTTAATTTTTTTGCAGTCGGTCCTTAAGAACTGTATAATTCTTCCTCCTTATAGAGGATCTTTGACTAATTTTATGTCTTTAAAAAATCAGCAGAACACTCCTGTTGCATAGAGGATCTTTGACAGGCAGCTTTAATTATTCTGCAGTAGGTCCTTAAAAACAGTGAAATTCTTCCTCCTTATAGAGGATCTTTGACTAATTGTATGCCTTTAAAAAATCAGCAGAACACTCCTGTCCTGTCTTTGGCTTTTGGTTATGCAGGTTATCCTTACAAACAACAGAGCTGTCCTGTCATATAGACGATCTTTGAATAGGGCTTTGAGTTTTTTGCAGTTGTTCTTTAAAAACAGCAGAGTCCTTACATCATACAGATGATCTTTGACTAGCACATTAAGTTTATTTGCAGCAGGTCCTTAAAAACAGCAGAATGAGTCCATCTTGTAGAGGATCTTTGACAATTGTTTTGACTTTCCAAAAACAGCAGAACGCTCCTGATGCATAGAGTATCTTTGACTTGTGGTTTTGTAGGATATCCTTAAAAACAGCAAAGAGGTCCTGTCACATAAAGGATCTTTGACTATATTGTTTTATTTGAGAATAAACAGCAAAACACTCCTGTCGCATTGATAATCTTTGACTTGTGGTTTTGTTGGAAGCCCTTATTAACAGCACAGCTGTCCTGTCATAGTGTGGATCTTTGACTAGCGTTTTTAGTTTTTTCTAGTGGTAGCTCTTTAAAAACAGCAGAATCTGTTCATCTTAGAAGATTTTTGACAATTTGTGTGTCTTTAAAAAAAAAACTGCGAAACACTCCTGTCGCATAGAGAATCTTTGACTTGTGGTTTTGTAGGATATCCTTAAAAACAGCAAAGAGGTCCTGTCACATAAAGGATCTTTGACTATATTGTTTTATTTGAAAATAAACAGCAGAGCACTCCTGTCGCATCGATAATCTTTGACTTGTGGTTTTGCAGGATAGCCTTAAAAACAGCAAAGAGGTCCTGTCACATTAAAGATCTTTGACTATAGTGTTTTATTTGAAAATAAACAGCAGAGTACTCCTGTCGCATAGAGAACCTTTGACTTGTGGTTTTGCAGAAATCCCGTAAAAACTGCAGAGCGGTCCTGTCAGAGTGTGGCTTTTTGACTATCATTTTTAGTTGTTTTTTTTGTAGTAGCTCTTTAAAAACAGCAACATCTGTACATCTTATAGAGGATCTTTGACAATTTGTGTGTCTTAAAAAAACAAAACAGTGAAACACTCCTGTCTCATAGAGAATCTTTGACTTGTGGTTTTGCAGGATATCCTTTAAAAATAGAAAATGGGTCCTGTCACATAGAGGATCTTTGACTATATCATTTTATTTATTTTTATTTTTTAAACAGCAGAGCACCCCTGTTGTGAAGAGAATCTTTGACTCGTGGTTTTGCTCTTAAAAACCGCACGGCAGTCCTGTCATATTGTGGATCTTTGACTTGCATTTTTAGTTTTTTGCAGTAGGTCTTTAAAAAACAGCAAAATCCTTTCTTCATATAGAGGATCTTTGACCATGTTTTTTGTTTTTGTTTTGTTTAAACAGCGGACCACTCCTGTCACATAGACAATCTTTGATTTGTGGTTTTGCACAAAGCATAGCTGACTGGCATAGCTTGTTTTAATGTCTGCACATTGTTTTATTTGGAAAAAAAACGGTTTTACGTCGACATTACCAAAAGTAAATCATGAGTTGGGGAATAGTAACAATTTCATGTTGTTAATTGAATGTTTGATCAGCGTGTCGATGACATCACTAAGACGACATTTCCGCTTTAATGGCCGCCATCTAAAACAAACACGGTCGTCTTTGTTCTGCAAATGTCACACCTGCTTAGCATCTGAGTAAGACTTGATTTTTTTTTTTTTTGTCATTAATATCCACCATGCGTGTAGGTGAAAAAGCTGTGTGTGTGTGTGTGTGTGTTCTAGCAATTTCTACTTAATGGGGACATGGCTCTGTTTACACACAGTCACTTCGGACGGTATGGGGACCGAAAAAAAAAACATGTCCCCTAAAGGGAACCTTTTGAAATGATAGTCAGATCCATCCTTAAGATGTTTAAAGTCCTACTGAAAGCCACTACTAGCGACCACGCAGTCTGATAGTTTATATATCAATGATGAAATATTAACATTGCAACACATGCCAATACAGATTTTTTAGTTTACTAAATTGCAATTTTAAATTCCGCGCGGAAGTATCATGCTAAAACGCCGCTGTATGATGACGAGTGCGCGTGACATCACGCATTGTAGAGGACATCCTGTTCCAGCACCGTTCCCAGCTATAAGTTGTCTATTTTCATCGCGTAATTCCACAGTATTATGGGCATCAATGTTGCTGAATATTTTGCAATTTGCTCAATGAATAATGGAGACGTCAAAGAAGAAAGCTGTAGGTGGGAAGCGGTGTATTGCGGCTGCCTTTAGCAACACAAACACAGCCGGTGTTTTCTTGTTTACATTCCTGAAAGATGATTATGGACCAGAGATGTCAAGCGAACAAGGTTGGATTGGACCACACACACAAAGTACAGTGTATTATGCAGCGATCATTTCGAAAGATCGAAGAGGGTCCCTTGCGAAGGGCAGAGATGGGCATCGCCACCACCCATCGACTGGTGCTGAAGAAAGGTGCGGGGCCGACCTTCAGGTTGTACAGGTACGACCATTTAATCTCACTAAAACACTAGTAACACAATAAGCAGATAAGGGATTTTTTAGAATTATTCTAGTAAATGTGTCTATTAAAATCTGAATCGCTCCCACTGTCTTTCTTTTTTTTTTCGTAGTCCTTCTTTCTCACTTTCTTCATCCACGAATCTTTCACCCTCGCTCAAATTAATGGGGAAGTTGTCGCTTTCTCGGTCCGAATCGCTCTCGCTGCTGGTGGCCATGATTTTAAACAATGTTCAGATGTGAGGAGCTCCACAACCCGTGACGTCACGAGCACATCGTCTGCTACTTCCGGTACAGGCAAGGCTTTTTCATTAGCGACCAAAAGTTGCAAACTTTATCGTGGATGTTCTCTACTAAATCCTTTCAGTAAAAATATGGCAATATCGCAAAATGATGAAGTATGACACATAGAATGGAGCTGCTATCCCCGTTTAAATAAGAACATCTCATTTCAGTAGGCCTTTAAAGACGTGTATGAGCTAACTGGGCAGTGGACATTTTACCTCATTGTTTTTATGCCTCCACAACCTGTAGAAAGGGAGGTCCCCACAAGTCCTGAACAACAACTTGGTCCCCATTCCAATTCATAACTTGTTTGTGTGTGTGTGTGTGTGTGTGTGTGTGTGTGTGTGTGTGTGTGTTCTTGTATTCCTACCCTTCTTAAGACTTCAACAAGGAAAAGTTCTGTCCATATGAGGACCGGTGAACAAGTTAGGACCGAAATCATGGTCCCAATACGGAAAAACCATTGCATCTAATAGAGAAAGTCTCATTTGCACCCCTAGTACAAAATTTAGGGTGGGCCCAAAAAGGAGGGATTTTTCAAATTAGGTGTGTGCCATTTTTAAAAGTGCCCCCTTCTGGTCAACATATGAAATAACAAGTGTGTGTAAAATTTAAAATGCTCCCCCCTGTGGCCAACATGTATAATAAGTGTTTATGAGAAAATTGAAATGTGCCCGCTTTGGCCAAAATGTATAAAAATAAATCAAATTAAAGCTACAAGCAGCGATGGACGGGACCGACTTTTGCTGGTGTTTTCTGCTTTTACTAATTCAATGTATCTTTACCTGCACATTACCTACCTTCCCTGCATCCCGGGGTCACACTGGTGCTTCTTTGTCACCCACACACGGTGGTGCTTCCTGCCATCACCCAGACAACGTATCTTTACCTTCACATTACCTACCTTCTCTGTATCCTGGTGTCAAACTGGTGCCTCCTCCTTTCACCCAGTCAACATATCTTTACCCGCACAGTACCTACCTTCTCTGCATTGTGTGGTCACGCTGGTGCTTCCTGCTTTTAAACGGCCACCTTGAGACGGCAGCCGCATCAGCGCAGCAGTTCTTTGAAGGCTCGTAAAATCCAAACCGGAGCAGTTATTAAAACTTTTTTCTCAACTTTTAATCAGAGGGGTTCAATCTCTCTCTTGTGCGAGTTTGAAGCCGACACAACAAACGCGCTCAGAGGAGATAACGTTTGAAAAAAGGTGACAGGTTTTTATAAAACTTTTTTTTTGAAGGGGTAATTGCCAACTTCCTGTTGATTTTTGCTGAACCGTGTCAATGAATGAATTGTAGGTCTAAGTGAGACCTACATAGAGGTTTTTGTTTCATGTCTCTACAATATTTCTACCGGAAGTTATGAGCAGTTTTGTCTGTTTTCTTCCTAGGAGCAGTTTTGTCTGTTTTATTCCTAAGGGGCGCTAGAGCACAACTTTGAGGTTTTTTTTATTTTATTTTATTAGATAGCAATTTTTGCCAGTCCTGATGTGTGTGTCCAGTTTGGTGAGTTTTGAAGCATTTTAAGTGGGTCAAATTACAGCTCAAAGAGGCAAAAATTTAATTTTTTAGGAAACTTTTGTTTTGATGGGGTTTTTGCCAACTTCCTGTTGATTTTTGCTGAAGGAAGTAAGTTTATGAAATCTAGTTCTAAGTCAGACCTACATAGAGGTTTTTGTTTCATGTCTCTACAACATTTCTAATGGAAGGTACAAGCAGTTTTGTCTGTTTTTTTCTTTCCTAGGGGGCGCTACAGCGCAAATTTTGAGTTTTGGGTTCTGTTTTTTTTATTAGATCGCAATTTTCGCCAGTCCTGATGTGAGTGTCCAGTTTGGTGAGTTTTGAAGCATTTTAAAGGGGACAAATTACAGCTCAAAGAGGCAAAAATTACATTTTTTAGGAAACTTTTGTTTTGAAGGGTTTTTGCAAACCTTTTGTTGATTTTTGCTGAAAGAAGTTAGTTTATGACATTTAGTTCTAAGTCAGACCTACATAGAGGATTTTGTTTCATGTCTCTACAACATTTCTAACAGAAGGTACAAGCAGTTTTGTCTTTTTTTTCTTTCCTAGGGGGTGCTACAGTGCAAATTTTTAGTTTTGGGTTTTGGTTTTTTGATTAGATCGCAATTTTTGCCAGTCCTGATGTGTGTGTCCAGTTTGGTGAGTTTTGAAGCATTTTAAGTGGGTCAAATTACAGCTCAAAGAGGCAAAAAGGACATTTTTTAGGAAACTTTTGTTTTGAAGGGGTTTTTGCAAACTTTTAGTTGATTTTTGCTGAAGGTCAGTTTATGAAATCTAGTTCTAAGTCAGACCTACATAGAGGTTTTTGTTTCATGTCTCTACAACATTTCTAACAGAATGTACAAGCAGTTTTGTCTTTTTTTTTCCTAGGGGGTGCTAGAGCGCAAATTTTTAGTTTTGGGTTTTGGTTTTTTGATTAGATCGCAATTGTTGCCAGTCCTGATGTGTGTGTCCAGTTTGGTGAGTTTTGAAGCATTTTAAGGGGATCAAATTACAGCTCAAAGAGGCAAAAATTACATTTTTTAGGAAACTTTTATTTTGAAGGCGTTTTTGCAAACTTTTTGTTGATTTTTGATGAAAGAAGTCAGTTTATGAAATCTAGTTCTAAGTCAGACCTACATAGAGGTTTTTGTTTCATGTCTCTACAACATTTCTAACGGAAGTTACAAGCAGTTTTGTCTGTTTTTTCCTAGGGGGCGCTAGAGTGCACATTTTTAGTTTTGGGTTTTGATTTTTTGATTAGATCGCAATTTTCGCCAGTCCTGATGTGTGTGTCCAGTTTGGTGAGTTTTGAAGCATTTTAAGGGGGTCAAATTACAGCTCAAAGAGGCAAAAATTACATTTTTTAGGAAACTTTTATTTTGAAGGCGTTTTTGCAAACTTCCTGTTGATTTTTGCTGAAGGAAGTCAGTTTATGAAAACTAGTCGTAACTCAGACCTACATAGAGGATTTTGTTTCATGTCTCTACGACATTTCTAACGGAAGTTACAAGCAGTTTTGTCTGTGTTTTTTTCTAGGGGGCGCTAGAGTACACATTTTTAGTTTTGGGTTTTGTTTTTTTGATTAGATCGCAATTGTTGCCAGTCCTGATGTGTGTGTCCAGTTTGGTGAGTTTTGAAGCATTTTAAGTGGGTCAAATTACAGCTCAAAGAGGCGGCGGTATAATAATAACAAAACCTTAGAAATACAATAGGGTCCTCTGTCCCAAAGGAACATTTGGTCCCTAATTAGAAACAAAAAAAAATAAAAATTAAAAAATACTACGTAGTATGTATATTTTATTAATGTTGTGAAGACGAATATTTTTTCGGAGGTCTCAAGAAGGTAACGTGTGTGTGTGTGTGTGTGTGTGTGTGTGTGTGTGTGTGTGTGTGTGTGTGTGTGTGTGTGTGTGTGTGTGTGTGTGTGTGTGTGTGTGTGTGTGTGTGTGTGTGTGTGTGTGTGTGTGTGTGTGTGTGTGTGTGTGTGTGTGTGTGTGTGTGTGTGATTGAAACACAACACGTGTGTCATTCTTGCAGCAGTTTGAGAATATTCATGGAATTCTGCTCTGCTCCGTTTTAGCATAAAAAAGTCAGTTTGCCTCCGGGCGTGTCTTTAAAGTGCAATAATTAACTAACACACTTTAAAGTGCAATAATTAACTAACACACTTTAAAGTGCAATAATGAACTAACACACTTTAAAGTGCAATAATTAACTAACACACTTTAAAGTGCAATAATGAACTAACACACTTTAAAGTGCAATAATGAACTAACACACTTTAAAGTGCAATAATGAACTAACACACTTTAAAGTGCAATAATGAACTAACACACTTTAAAGTGCAATAATTAACTAACACACTTTAAAGTGCAATAATGAACTAACACACTTTAAAGTGCAATAATTAACTAACACACTTTAAAGTGCAATAATTAACTAACACACTTTAAAGTGCAATAATTAACTAACACACTTTAAAGTGCAATAATTAACTAACACACTTTAAAGTGCAATAATTAACTAACACACTTTAAAGTGCAATAATTAACTAACACACTTTAAAGTGCAATAATTAACTAACACACTTTAAAGTGCAATAATTAACTAACACACTTTAAAGTGCAATAATTAACTAACACACTTTAAAGTGCAATAATTAACTAACACACTTTAAAGTGCAATAATTAACTAACACACTTTAAAGTGCAATAATTAACTAACACACTTTAAAGTGCAATAATTAACTAACACACTTTAAAGTGCAATAATTAACTAACACACTTTAAAGTGCAATAATTAACTAACACACTTTAAAGTGCAATAATTAACTAACACACTTTAAAGTGCAATAATTAACTAACACACTTTAAAGTGCAATAATTAACTAACACACTTTAAAGTGCAATAATTAACTAACACACTTTAAAGTGCAATAATTAACTAACACACTTTCTCTCTCTGTCGCAGTTTTACTTTTTTTTTTTGCAGTCTTTCGTGTTTAGAAACAACTTTTATACGAATATACCGCATTTCCTTGAATTTTCGCAGGGGAGCTTCCCAAAGGCATGCGGTAAAGGCAAGCATGCGCTAATTATTTTAAAACCTCCTCTCACTCCGGCACTTACCGAAGGCATGCGGTAAATTTAGGCCTGCGCTTGTAAATTTGAGTGTGATGCAAGGATACCATCATGAAAAGCACATTTAATAAAAATATTATGGTCTTACCTTTACTTATAAATGAAGTCCATGTGCAGCTCCTTCTGATCAAAAACATCAATAACTTGTTTATAGAAGTCTTCCTTATCTTTCTTCAGTTTTAAAAGTCTCTCTGTCTCGATGGAGATCTTCCTTTATTACCTCCTGCTTCGATTGAAAGTCCAGTTTAGAAAACAGTTTTATTTTAGATATGTAATCCTCCATGTTAAAAGTGCAAGCGACAGGAAAAAATAAACCATCGCTGCTCACTCTTGTTGCTTGTTGTCACTTCTTCTGCAGCCGAGTAGTCGCAAAAAGAATCACTAGCGCCCTCTACCACCAGGAGGGGAGGGGCACCGAACTTCAGGAGTCTCCCGGGAAAATCGTGAGGGTTGGCGAGTATGAGTATCAGCGGTGGATGCAGTGTTACAGAGGCATCGACCCAGCTCTAATCTTAGTTTGATATTACCTCAAGGGCCAAAGGAAATTACACAACGGGCCAAATTCGGCCCGCGGGCCAGAGTTTGACACCATGAATTAGAACATAAATGAAGCTCTGCTAATGCTAATTACTTTTTTTTGGAAATCTTGAATTTCTAGGCGCAGTCAAGGCGTTGAGGGGTTCTGGTTTGGTGACCGCAGGATTAGGTCTCTGCTTTTTGCAGATGATGTGGTCCTGATGGCTTCATCTGGCCGGGATCTTCAGCTCTCACTGGATCGGTTCGCAGCCGAGTGTGAAGCGGCCGGAATGAGAATCAGCACCTCCAAGTCTGAGTCCATGGTTCTCTCCCGGAAAAGGGTGGAGTGCCATCTTTGGGTTGGGAGGAGACCCTGCCCCAAGTGGAGGAGTTCAAGTACCTAGGAGTCTTGTTCACGAGTGAGGGAAGAGTGGATGGTGAGATCGACAGGCGGATCGGTGCGGCGTCTTCAGTAATGCGGACGCTGTTGCGATCCGTTGTGGTGAAGAAGGAGCTGAGCCGGAAGGCAAAGCTCTCAATTTACCGGTCGATCTACGTTCCCATCCTCACCTATGGTCATGAGCTTTGGGTCATGACCGAAAGGATAAGATCACGGGGTACAAGCGGCCCAAATGAGTTTGGGGTCTCTCCCTTAGAGATAGGGTGAGAAGCTCTGCCATCCGGGAGGAACTCAAAGTAAAGCCGCTGCTCCTCCACATGGAGAGGAGCCAGATGAGGTGGTTCGGGCATCTGGTCAGGATGCCACCCGAACGCCTCCCTAGGGAGGTGTTTAGGGCACGTCCAGCTGGTAGGAGGCCACGGGGAAGACCCAGGACACGTTGGGAAGACTATGTCTCCCGGCTGGCCTGGGAACGCCTCGGGATCCCCCGGGAAGAGCTAGACGAAGTGGCTGGGGAGAGGGAAGTCTGGGTTTCCCTGCTTAGGCTGCTGCCCCCGCGACCCGACCTCGGATAAGCGGAAGAAGATGGATGGATGGAAATCTTGATAGGGGCGCTCACACCTGGCTAATAAAGCTAGCGCGGCTAATCCGGCGGCAGGTGCTCGTCAACGCGAACACGCTAATTAGCGCCGGCTTGCGCAGATGGAGAGGTGTCACGCTGCGAGCCGCCGTCACCTTCCCCCCCCCCCCCGCACCCCCTACCATCTCCCTTCCTATGGCTTTAATCCTAATTCATCTCCTCCGACTCGCGTCACGTGTGCTCTACAAATGGCGACGCCGCCTCAGGAGCCATCTTGCACGCGCTGATTGCCGGATTGCGGCGACAACGAAGGAATTGATCGACGATTGCTTTTTTCCGGGGGCGGAGGAAGAGGGGAGTGAATTAAAGTCTGCATGTTAATTCTTCCACCAGCCAATGGTTGCACCGACTCTCCTTTTTTTTTTTTCATCAGGATGACGAATGGCGTCGGGGGGGAAATACTTGGTGCTATTATTATTACTCCTAATTACCAAACCCTGAAAGTGTCCCCGTGTGGACGTCAGCAGCGTTGTCACGGCGCCTTTTTCATATTTTAGCATGCCTTGTAAAGTTGGACTTTGTGTTTAGTTTTTTCACTAAAACACGGCCGGAGGAAAGGAACTTTCCACTACAGCAGAGGTCCGCAACCTTTTTGTAACTGCGGCCCGGTCAACGCTTGATATTTTTTCCCGTGGCCTGGCGGAATTTTTTTTTTTTTTTTTTTTTTTGTAATGAAAAATGAATTTTTTTTTGGGTTGGTGCACTTAAGTGTATCTTGTGTTTTTTTTATGTTGATTTAATAATAAAAAAAAGAAAAAAAAAGAAAAAAAAAATCTTCTGCGGCCTGGTGGTTGGGGACCACTGCATTGGAGCTCCTAATTAAAAAATTTTTTTTTTTTTTTTTTTTTTTTTCCAAATGTCAACATCCCAGTTTATCCAATCCATTTTCTACCTCTTGTCTCTTTCCAACCCACTTTATTTGTATAGCACATTTAAACAACAGAAATGTTGCACGATATTAAAAAAAACAATATTCAAATATTACCCTTAGCTCCACCAATGATTGAATAAAAACAAAAAAATAAATAAATATAATAGGTGGCGACTTGTCCAGGGTGTACCCTGCCTTCTGCCCGATTGTAGCTGAGATAGGCGCCAGCGCCCCCCGCGACCCCGAAAGGGAATAAGCGGTAGAAAATGGATTGGATAATAGCAATATACAAAATAATATGATTGAAAACTATCTTAAAGGGTAAAACCAAGTAAAACAATAAATAGTTTATGCTAATATTTCCATTGTTTTGCCCAATACAGTGAGGGACACAATTGTTAGCAATGCTATGTGAGCTATGTGCTAACATTACGTTCCCATTTTTACAACATCCATGCTAAGTTAGCACGTTCAAAATAATCAAACATTTGTAGCTGACTGATATATAATTTCACATAATTATTTTAGCTAAATGCTAACATTTCGCTCCCATTTTTACAACATCCATGCTAAGTTAGCACATTCAAAATAAACATTTGTAGCTGACTGATGTATAATTTGACATAAATATTTCAGCTAAATGCTAATATTTCACTCCCATGTTTACAACATCCATGCTAAGTTAGCACGTTCAAAATAATCAAACATTTGTAGCTGACTGATGTATAATTTCACATAATTATTTTAGCTAAATGCTAGCATTTCGCCCCCATTTTTACAACATCCATGCTAAGTTAGCACATTCAAAATAATCAAACATTTGTAGCTGACTGATGTATAATTTCACATAATTATTTTAGCTAAATGCTAACATTTCGCTCCCATTTTTACAACATCCATGCTAAGTTAGCACATTCAAAATAAACATTTGTAGCTGACTGATGTATAATTTGACATAAATATTTCAGCTAAATGCTAATACTTCACTCCCATGTTTACAACATCCATGCTAAGTTAGCACGTTCAAAATAATCAAACATTTGTAGCTGACTGATGTATAATTTCACATAATTATTTTAGCTAAATGCTAGCATTTCGCCCCCATTTTTACAACATCCATGCTAAGTTAGCATGTTCATGTCTTTAGGTGACTGATGGCTATGTTAGCATAGCTATTTAAGCTACATGCTAACAATACGCTCCTATTTTTACAGCATCCATGCTAAGTTAGCTTGTTTAAAATATGTCGCTGACTAATGGATATTTTAAGATGATTAGTATAAATCAATACAAATGAAAACCGCATCGGGAGGTTGCCTACAGCCACAGTAGGTAATGTTATAGACTCGGCGCTATTTCTAGCCTCTGTTTATTTACTTTTGAGGAGCACTCATTGTATGTATGAGACACTGCAACTATCTTATTTGAGCCAGTCAATCATGACAAAACACAGCAGGAGGTTGCCTACAGCCACAGTTCAGGTATTTTAATCATAGGCTTTTTGGTCTGGGCTCCATGGGGCAGTTCACCAAACTAGAGGCTGCATTATGTTTGCCAGGAAGTACTCTTCTATTACATAACCTCAGGAAAAAGACGTGAGCGCTCATCTAAACAGCTGTGGCCGTAGGCAACCTCTTGATGTAGCTTGTTTTGATTAACTCCACAAGATGAAAGTAGTTGCATTGTCAGTATTCACACTTTTGTTTACATTCTTCACACTTTCTCATGCACTCCCCATTATTTTTCAGTAAAAAAATAACTGCCTGCTCTCGCTGAGATATATCATTTTAGAGCATAGACCTCATAGAATCAGTTCCTATTTTCCTAGTTTCCTTGAATGCAGCCTTGATCTCGCCCTTCTTCTGCGTGAGCTAGCATGTTACCATGGCGATGCAGCTGTTGCCATGGAGATACATGACTGAAATGTAAACCTGATTGACTTTGTACTCAGCCATCATTGTTTACAGAAACAAAACTCATATATATATATATACATATATATATATATACACAAACAAACCCCGTTTCCATATGAGTTGGGAATTTGAGTTTGATGTAAATATAAACAGAATACAATGATTTGCAAATCCTTTTCAAGCCATATTCAGTTGAATATGCTACAAAGACAACATATTTCATGTTCAAACTCATAAACATTAGTTTTTTTTCATCATCATTTATATTTATTCCTTTCATGAAAATGCATATTTACAAGCCACGTACAATTGACACTTTCATTGTTTTTTTTGTTTCTTATACATTTCCATGACCAGAAAGGAGCAGATGGAAGAATAATATTCTTATATTTATCTGCCCCCTTTTAAACACAAATCATTTTCGATGACTTTGTAACTGTTCCCTTCAACAACACCCGAACTCCAACATACTTTTCCATTTTCCTTTAAGCATTTTCACAATGACACGTCCGATCTAAATCATAATTCAGTTTGATATAATTCCAGTTTTCTCTTTATAACTGTTTTTAAAAACAAAGATATTCATACAGCTTTTTAAGTCTTTGTCTAGAGAATTCCATTCTTTCACAGCAACAACAGACAAGCACATTTGTTTCAAATTTTTTCGCACTCTTGGATGTTTCAAGTCATGCGGCCTTCTGTGCTTCTCATCTTCAGATGTGAACACATAACTTTTGTACGTCCTTTGGAAGAATTTTATTTTCTCGCTTTGAACATCATTAATAGAGTATTTAGTAATCCTGACCTAATGAATAGTGGATTTGTGTGGTCTCTAGCTATATGGTACTTTAAAAATGATACGAATTGCTCTTTTCTGTGAAATAAAGGCATTATGTTGCTATGCAATGTATTTCCCAATATTTCAATCAATCAATCAATGTTTATATAGCCCCAAATCACAAATGTCTCAAAGGGCTGCACAAATCATTACGACTACAACATCCTCGGAAGAACCCACAAAAGGGCAAGGAAAACTCACACCCAGTGGGCAGGGAGAATTCACATCCAGTGGGACGCCAGTGACAATGCTGACTATGAGAAACCTTGGAGAGGACCTCAGATGTGGGCAACCCCCCCCCTCTAGGGGACCGAAAGCAATGGATGTGGAGCGGGTCTAACATGATACTGTGAAAGTTCAATCCATAGTGGCTCCAACACAGCCGCGAGAGTTCAGTTCAAAGCGGATCCAAGACAGCAGCGAGCGTCCCGTCCACAGGAAACCATCTCAAGCGGAGGCGGATCAGCAGCGTAGAGACGTCCCCAACCGATACACAGGCGAGCGGTCCATCCTGGGTCCCGACTCTGGACAGCCAGTACTTCATCCATGGTCATCGGACCGGACCCCCTCCACAAGGGAGGGGGGGCATAGGAGAAAGAAAAGAAGCGGCAGATCAACTGGTCTAAAAAGGAGGTCTATTTAAAGGCTAGAGTATACAGATGAGTTTTAAGGTGAGACTTAAATGCTGCACAATAATTGAAATAAGATAGAATAATAGTTGTATTCAGTCTTAAAAAAATATTATATGGCTCTCATGGAAATACTTTTTAAAATATTTGGCTTTTATGGCTCTCTCAGCTAAAAAGGTTCCCGACCCCTGATCCAGACTGTTATGGACGCAAAGTTGAAAAGCCAGCATCTGTCATGGTATGGGGGTGCATTAGTGCCCAAGACATGGGTAACTTACACATCTAAGTGCCGTCTTTTTCATGGACGCCCCTGCTTATTTCAGCAAGACAATGCCGAGCCACATTCAGCACGTGTTACAACAGCGTGGCTTCGTAAAAAAAAAGAGTGCGGGTACTTTCCTGGCCCGCCTGCAGTCCAGACCTGTCTCCCATGGAAAATGTGTGGCGCATTATGAAGCGTAAAATACGACAGCGGAAACCCCGGAGTGTTGAAGGACTGAAGCTCTACATAAAACAAGAATGGGAAAGAATTCCTCTTTTCAAAGCTTCAACAATTAGTTTCCTCAGTTCCCAAACGTTAATTGAGTGTTGTTAAAAGAAAAGGTGATGTAACACAGTGGTGAACATGCCCTTTCCCAACTACTTTGGCACGTGTTGCAGCCATGAAATTCTAAGTTAATTATTATTTGCAAAAACTTACCAGGAGTAATTTGCTGGTTATAGAAAATGTTATGAGCCGAACTGAACTGACCAGCGTTTTCAAGCTCCAGTTTCTCCTCGGCGCTAGCATTCCTCAAACACTTGTTTACCTCTCAAAGCAGACTTCCCAAAGTCACCTGAGGGCGCACCTCTTTCTCGTACCCGATGTTTCCATTTTTGATTGAAGCGGAAGACCTCCATCTGCGGCCGGCAGCTTTGCAAGAAGACTCTCCATAGAAACAAAGTCAACACCTCGTCGAAAAGTCTTCTTCCCCCCCGACCTTGCTGGAGTCATCTGGACTGAAGTCCCTGCCCGAGGGCTCAAATCAATCTGCTTGCCAGCTTCATTACCGGCAGGACTGAGGCGCTCCTAATATGGCCGTCATCCTCCCCTCCTTTCTCGCCTAATTGAATTCCTGCCGCAGACGTGGATTTACGGCGTGCTGGAATTGGAGCGGACTTTAATCCTGGTCGTCCTGATCCTTGGCCAGACTTCCAGCGGTCCCAGTGTAGCCTTCAAAGTCACCTTTTTAGTGGCGGAGAGCGGAGCAAGTAGCACATGGTGTCCCTTTTTTGCAATGTGTGCCGGATCATGACCGCCGATAAATTGGCAATCAGCGGCCCTTAAGTTGTTCAACAGTCCGGAGTCTGCGTTGTGGTATTTTAGGCTTCTTAACGCGCCTCACATTTTCAATGGGAGACATGTCTGGACTACAGGCAGGCCAGTCTAGTACCCGCACTCTTTTACTATGAAGCCACACTGTTGTAAAACATGAATTGGCCTCGTCTTGCTGAAATAAGCAGGGGCGTCCATGATAACGTTGCTTGGATTGCTCCAAAACCTGTATGTACATTAATGGTGCTTTCACAGATGTGTAAGTTACCCATGTCTTGTTCACTAATACACCCCCATACCATCACACATGTGTAAGTTACCCATATCTTGTTCACTAATACACCCCCATACCATCACACATGTGTAAGTTACCCATATCTTGTTCACTAATACACCCCCATACCATCACACATGTGTAAGTTACCCATATCTTGGGCACTAATACACCCCCATACCATCACACATGTGTAAGTTACCCATATCTTGTTCACTAATACACCCCCATACCATCACACATGTGTAAGTTACCCATGTCTTGTTCACTAATACACCCCCATACCATCACACATGTGTAAGTTACCCATGTCTTGTTCACTAATACACCCCCATACCATCACACATGTGTAAGTTACCCATGTCTTGTTCACTAATAGACCCCCATACCATCACACATGTGTAAGTTAGTCATGTCTTGTTCACTAATACACCCCCATACCATCACACATGTGTAAGTTACCCATGTCTTGTTCACTAATACACCCCCATACCATCACACATGTGTAAGTTACCCATGTCTTGGGCACTAATACACCCCCATACCATCACACATGTGTAAGTTACCCATGCCTTGTTCACTAATACACCCCCATACCATCACACATGTGTAAGTTACCCATGTCTTGTTCACTAATACACCCCCATACCATCACACATGTGTAAGTTAGTCATGTCTTGTTCACTAATACACCCCCATACCATCACACATGTGTAAGTTACCCATGTCTTGTTCACTAATACACCCCCATACCATCACACATGTGTAAGTTACCCATGTCTTGGGCACTAATACACCCCCATACCATCACACATGTGTAAGTTACCCATGCCTTGTTCACTAATACACCCCCATACCATCACACATGTGTAAGTTACCCATGTCTTGTTCACTAATACACCCCCATACCATCACACATGTGTAAGTTACCCATGTCTTGTTCACTAATACACCCCCATACCATCACACATGTGTAAGTTAGTCATGTCTTGGGCACTAATACACCCCCATACCATCACACATGTGTAAGTTAGTCATGTCTTGTTCACTAATACACCCCCATACCATCACACATGTGTAAGTTAGTCATGTCTTGTTCACTAATACACCCCCATACCATCACACATGTGTAAGTTACCCATGCCTTGGGCACTAATACACCCCCATACCATCACTTATGTGTAAGTTACCCATGTCTTGTTCACTAATACACCCCCATACCATCACACATGTGTAAGTTACCCATGTCTTGTTCACTAATACACCCCCATACCATCACACATGTGTAAGTTACCCATGTCTTGTTCACTAATACACCCCCATACCATCACACATGTGTAAGTTACCCATGTCTTGTTCACTAATACACCCCCATACCATCACACATGCTGGCTTTTCAACTTTGCGTCGATAACAGTCTGGATGGTTCGCTTCCCCTTTGGTCCGGATGACACGATGTCGAATATTTCCAAAAACAATTTGAAATGTGGACTCGTCAGACCACAGAACACTTTTCCAATTTGCATCAGTCCATCTTAGATGATCTCGGGCCCAGAGAAGCCGGCGGCATTTCTGGATGTTGTTGATAAATGGCTTTTGCTCTGCATAGTAGAGCTTTAACTTGCACTTACAGATGTAGAAACTAACTGTATTTAGTGACAGTGGTTTTCTGAAGTGCTCCTGAGCCCATGTGGTGATATCCTTTAGAGATTGATGTCGGTTTTTGATACAGTGCCATCTGAGGGATGGAAGGTCACGGTCATTCAATGTTAGTTTCCGGCCATGCTGCTTACGTGGAGTGATTTCTCCAGATTCTCTGAGCCTTTTGATGATATTATGGAGCGTAGATGTTGAAATCCCTAAATTTCTTGCAATGTCACTTTGAGAAAGGTTGTTCTTAAACTGTTTGACTATTTGCTCACACAGTTGTGGACAAAGGGGTGTACCTCGCCCCATCCTTTCTTGTGAAAGACTGAGAATTTTTGGGGACGCTGTTTTTATAGCCAATCATGGCACACACCTGTTCCCAATTATCTTGCACACCTGTGGGATGTTCCAAATAAATGTTTGATGAGCATTCCTCAACTTTTGCACCTAGAACAATCCGGATGGTTCTTTTCCTCTTTGGTCTGGAGGACACGACGTCCACAGCTTCCAAAAACATGTTAAAATGTGGACTTTTTAGACCACAGAACACTTTTCCACTTTGCATCAGTCCATGTTAGAAAGCCGGCGGTGTTTCTGGGTGTTGTTGATAAATAGCTTTGGAGTTACATAGTAGAGTTTTATCTTGCACTTACAGATGTAGCAAAAAACTGTAGTTACGGACAGTGGTTTTCTGAAGTGTCCCTGAGCCCATGCGGTGATATCCTTTACCCACTGATGTTACTTTTTGATGCTGAGGGATGGAAGGTCCTTAATATCATCGCTTACATGCAGGGATTTCTCCAGATTCTCTGAACCCTTTGATGATATTACGGACCATAGATGGTGAAATCCCTAAATTCCTTGCAATACCTCGTCGTTCTTAAACAATTTGCTCACGCATTTTGTTGACAAAGCGTTGACCCTCCCCCCCGTCCATTGTTTGTGAACGACCGAGCATTTCACGGAAGCTGCTTTTATACCCAACCACGGCACCCACCTGTTTCCCAATTAGCCCGCTCACCTGGGGGATGTTCCAAATAAGTGTTTGATGAGCATTCCTCTGTCACGTCTATGGGATCATGTTTTGTTTTGGTCATGTTCGGTTTTGTTATTTGGACATTCAGTTCTTGTTCCTGCACTTCTTTGTTTGTCTTATTACCATAGCAACTCATTAGTTTCCACCTTGTCCTCATGTCACGCCCCTGTCCTCATGTCTCACACCTGTTTGCACTTATCATAGCTATTATTTAAACCTGTAGTGGCCAGGTGGACTTTATACCTCAACTGCCTTCATGCCAAGCCATGCTGTTAAATCATTCTGTCCATGCCACGTAAGTTTTTGGTTTGTTCAGTTCTGCCTTTGGGCTTTGTTTTTTTTTTTCATCGTCTAGTTTTGTACCGCCATTGTGCGCGCCTTGTGTTTGCCTTTTTTTTGTAGTTTGTTAGTGTTTAAATAAATATGTACCTTCATTCACGCCTTGCTCGTGCCAACTTTCCTTTGCGTCGGAAAAACAATCCACCTCATAGTCCAAGTCCTGACATCCTCAAGTTTCCCAGTCTTTTTTGCCACTTGTGCCAGCTTTTTTAAAACATTGCAGGCACCACATCCCAAATGAGCTAATATTTGCAAATAAAACAAATTTTTCCAGTTCGAACGTGAAATATCTTGTCTTTGCAGTCTATTTAATTGAATACAAGTTGAAAAGGATTAGCAAATATTTTAAAAATTTTTATTCACCATTTACACAAATTGAATGGTGTGAACGACTTAAGCCGTCGTCACTCGGGTTCCATGGACCACTCAGGAAGGACATGCTCACTTGAGCAGGTTTGACTCTTACTTTTTCAAATAAAGCTTGTCTGCGGTCGGTTTGCTCTTCAGCTCCTTCTGTCCTAAAACATTGCAGGCACCACATCCCAAATGAGCTAATATTTGCAAAAAATAACCATTTTTTTCCAGTTCCAACTTGAAATATCTTGTCTTTGCAGTCTATTTAATTGAATAAAAGTTGAAAAGGATTAGGAAATATTTAAAAATGTTTTATTCACCATTTACACAAATTGAATGGTGTGAACGACTTAAGCCGTCGTCACTCGGGTTCCATGGACCACTCAGGAAGGACATGCTCGCTTGAGCATGTTTGACTCTTATTTTTTCAAATAAAGCTTGTCTGCGGTCGGTTCGCTCTTCAGCTCCTTCTGTCCTGCTCGCTCCTCGCTCGCTTTCAGCCGGCCGCGTCGTCGCCGTCCCCTTGTTTGTGAACGACCGAGCATTTCACGGAAGCTGCTTTTATAGCCAATTACGGCACTCACCTGTTTCCCAATTAGTCTGCTCACTTGTGGGATGTTCCAAATAAGTGTTTGGTGAGCATTCCTCAACTTTCCCAGTCTTTTTTGCCACTTGTGCCAGCTTTTTTAAAACATTGCAGGCACCACATCCCAAATGAGTTAATATTTGCAAAAAATAACCAATTTTTCCAGTTCGAACGTGAAATATCTTGTCTTTGCAGTCTATTTAATTGAATACAAGTTGAAAAGGATTAGGAAATATTTTTATTCAACATTTATACAAGGAGCCAAATTGAATGGTGTGAACTACTTAAGCCGTCGTCACTGGGGTTCCATGGACCACTCAGGAAGGACATGCTCGCTTGAGTATGTTTGACTCTTATTTTTTCAAATAAAGCTTGTCTGCGGTCGGTTCGCTCTTCAGCTCCTTCTGTCCTGCTCGCTCCTCGCTCGCTTTCAGCCGGCCGCGTCGTCGCCGTCCCCTTGTTTGTGAACGACCGAGCATTTCACAGAAGCTGCTTTTATAAATGATAAATGGGTTGTACTTGTATAGCGCTTTTCTACCTTCAAGGTACTCAAAGTGCTTTGACACTACTTCCACATACCCAATTACGGCACCCACCTGTTTCCCAATTGGCCTGCTCACCTCTGGGATGTTCCAAATAAGTGTTTGATGAGCATTCCTCAACTTTCCCAGTCTTTTTTGCCACTTGTGCCAGCTTTTTTAAAACACTGCAGGCACCACATCCCAAATGAGCTAATATTTGCAAAAAATAACAAATTTTTCCAGTTCGAATGTGAAATATCTTGTCTTTGCAGTCTATTTAATTGAATACAAGTTGAAAAGGATTAACAAATATTTTAAATTTTTTTATTCACCATTTACCATTGAATGGTGTGAACGTCTTAAGCCGTCATCGCTCGGGTTCCATGGACCACTCAGGAAGGACATGAACGACTTAAACCGTCGTCCCTCGGGTTCCATGGACCACTCAGGAAGGACATGCTCGCCTGAGCAGGTTTGACTGCTATTTTTTCAAATAAAGCTTGTCTGCGCTCGGGTTGCTTTTCAGCTCCTTCTCTCCTGCTCGCTCCTCGCTCGCTTTCAGCCGGCCTCGTCGTCGCCGTCTTCGGGTCGCTCTCTCTCCTCCGGTACTGCTGCGGGTTCTCCTTCTCCTTCCGCGATCTTTCCTCCTTCTCCCGTTTTATACATCATGAGGAGATAAATCAATTGTGTCCCGGTGTGCAAGCCACGCACCTGATCTCGCTCTTAGCGTCGCTCCCGGCACACGCCCCGCTTCTCCGCTTCCTCGCCGCCATCTTGGGCCGGGCCCCAGCGTGCCCCGCAGCTCGTTCGCCGGCTGCGGCTCCCCACAAATGTTTTTTGTATTTTGTACATAAATACCGTAATAATCCCAGGATTGAACATTTTGCTTGAGCCTAATCTGTACTTTTATTGTGAAATTTGTGGCCAAAGATGTGTACTGGAGACATCAACATGTGCGTTTGTGGGCCTTTTCAGTCCGGAAGAGTGTTTTCACGCCACGGATGATATTCCCTAACCGGAACCGTGTCCAGCAGCCGCCCCCTCCGTCGTTTTCTGTGTGACCGCCCCCTCGCTGCATGGAGGTTAGGCCTATAGATTAGGTACACCTATAATGTTCAATGTTTTATACTATTATAAAAACATTTGTGTGTATGAACAAAGGTCACACTTTCAATCATAAAATGTGTATCAATATAAACGGAAAGTCCAATAAGTAATTCGTATTTTTTGCATGTAACCATGGCAACGTAATTAACCAATAAATGAACAAAGTCGACCAATGAATTAAGTACATGTTATTTATCAATGTAAGCATTTTCTCATGTTACATGTGTGGTGGCGACAGAGTGCACAATATAGATTTTTTCGTAGAATTACACGTAAACATTGCGATGTAATTAACGATAAACAGTACGATCAGGCCTACGGATTAGTTACACCCAAAATGTTCAATCTTTAGTATTATTATAAAAATATTTGTGTACATGAACAAAGAGCGGCCACACTTTCAATCGTAAAATGTGTCTCAATATAAACGGAAAGTCCGATAAATAATTCGTATTTTTTCATGTAACCATGGCAATGAAATGAACAAAATATGCCAATGAACACGCTAACTTTTCAATGTTAGCATTTTCTCATGTTACATGTGTAGTTGCGACCGGGTGTACAATATATAATTTTCGTAGAATTCCACGTAACATTGGAATAAGCGGTAGAAAATGGATGGATGGATGGCATTGCGACGTAATTCACGATAAAATGTACGATCAGGCCCACGGATTAGGTACACCTAAAATGTTCAATCTTTAATACTATTATACAAATATTTGTATATATGAACAAAGAATGGCCACACTTTCAATCCTAAAATGTGCCTCAAAATAAACGGAAAGTCCGATAAATAATTTGTACTTTTGCATGTAACCATGGCAACGTAATTAACCAAGAAAAAACAAAGTAGGCCAATGAATTAGGTACACCCTTACTTTTCAATGTCAGCATTTACTCAGGTTAGATGTGTAGTTGCGACAGAGTGAACAATATAAACATTTTTTCTGAGTTTTCCACGTAACCCTTGCCACGTAATTTACGATAAGTACGATCAGGCCGACAGATTAAGTACACCTAAAATGTTCAATCTTTTATACTATTATAAAAATATTTGTATATATGAACAAAGAACATCCACACTTTCAATCGTAAACTGTGTCTCGATATAAACGGAAAGTCCGATAAATTATTCGTAATTTTGCATGTAACCGTAACATCGTTTACTAAGACAACAAAGTTGGCCAATGAATTAGGTGCATGATAATTTATCAATGTTAGCATTTTCTCAGGGTACATGTGTAGTTGTGACATATGTATATTTTTCGTAGTATTCCACGTAACAATTGCGACGTAATTCACGATAAAAGGTACGATCAGGACTTCAGATTAGCTACACCTAAAATGTTCAACATTTATTATTACTGTAATGTATTTGTATACATGAAGAAAGAATGGCCATATTTTCGATCGTAAAATGTGTCTCAATACCACGGAAAGTCCGATAAATAAATTGTGATTTGTCTTGTAACCATGGCAACGTAATTAACCAAGAGATGAACGAAATATGCCAATAAACACGCTAACTTTTCAATGTTAGCATTTTCTCATGTTACATGTGTAGTTGCGACCAAGTGCACAATATATGATTTTCGTAGAATTCCACGTAACCATTGCGACGTAATTCACGATAAAATGTACAATCAGGCCTACGAATTGGGTACACCTAAAATGTTCAATCTTTAATACTATTATACAAATATTTGTATATATGAACAAAGAACGGCCACACTTTTGATCCTAACATGTGTCTCAATACCACGGATAGTCCGTTAAATAATTTGTATTTTTGCATGTAACCATGGCAACGTAATTAACCTATTAATGAACAAAGTAGACCAATGAATTAGGTACACCCTTACTTTTCAATGTTAATATTTACTAAGGTTATATGTGTAGTTGCGACAGAGTGAACAATATAAAACATTTTTCGGAGTATTCCACGTAACCCTGGCGACGTAATTTACGATAAGTACGATCAGGCCGACGGATTAAGTACACCTAAAATGTTCAATCTTTTATACTATTATAAAAATATTTGTATTTATGAACAAAGAACATCCACACTTTCAATCGTAAACTGTCTCAATATAAACGGAAAGTCCGATAAATTATTCGTAATTTTGCATGTAACCATAACATCGTTTACGAAGACAACAAAGTTGGCCGATGAACTAGGTGCATGATAATTTGTCAATGTTAGCATTTTCTCAGGGTACATGTGTAGTTGCGACATGTATATTTTTCGTAGTATTCCACGTAACAATTGAGACTTAATTCACGATAAAAGGTACGATCAGGACTTCAGATTAGGTACACCTAAAATGTTCAACATTTATTAGTACTGTAATGTATTTGTATACATGAACAAAGAACGGCCATATTTTCAATCGTAAAATGTCTCAATACCACGGAAAGTCCGATAAATTTGTGATTTTGCATGTAACCATGGCAACGTAATTAATCAAGAGATGAACGAAATATGCCAATGAACACGCTAACTTTTCAATGTTAGCATTTTCTCATGTTACATGTGTAGTTGCGACAAGTGCACAGTATATATTTTTTTCGTAGTATTCCACGTAACCATTGCAACGTAATTTACGATAAATACGATCAGGCCGACAGATTAAGTACACCTAAAATATTCAATCTTTTATACTATTATAAAAATATTTGTATATGTATATGTAATGTATTTGTATACATGAACAAAGAACGTTCATATTTTCAATCGTAAAATGTGTCTCAATATCACGGAAAGTCCGATAAATAATTTGTGATTTTTCTTGTAACCATGGCAACGTAATTAGCCAAGAAATTAACAAAGTATGCCAATGAACACGCTAACTTTTCAATGTTAGCATTTTCTCATGTTACATGTGTAGTTGCGACCGAGTGCACAATATATAATTTTCGTAGAATTCCACGTAACCATTGCGACGTAATTCACGATAAAATGTACGATCAGGCCTACGGATTAGGTACACCTAAAATGTTCAATCTTTAGTACTATTATAAAAGAAATTGTGTACATGAACAAAGAGCGGCCACACTTTCAATCGTAAAATGTTTCTCGATTCCACGGAAATTCCGATAAATAATTTGTATTTTTGCATGTAACCATGGCAACGTAATTAACCAAGAAAAGAACAAAGTAGGCCAATGAATTAGGTACATGATAATTGATCAATGTTAGCATTTTCTCATGTTACATGTGTAGTTGCAACCGAGTGCACAATATATAATTTTCGTAGAATTCCCAGTAACCATTGCGACGTAATTCACGATAAAATGTACGATCGGGCCCACGGATTAGGTACACCTAAAATGTTCAATCTTTAATACTATTATACTATTTGTGATTTTGCATGTAACCATGGCAACGTAATTAACCAAGAAATGAACAAAATATGCCAAAGAACACGCTAACTTTTCAATGTTAGCATTTTCTCATGTTACATGTGTAGTTGCGACAGAGTGAACAATATATATATATTTTCGTAGTATTCCACGTAACCATTGCGTAATTCACGATAAACGGTACAATCAGGCCTATAGATTAGGTACACCTATAATGTTCAATGTTTTATACTATTATAAAAACATTTGTGTGTATGAACAAAGAAAGGTCACACTTTCAATCGTAAAATGTGTCTCAATATAAACGGAAAGTCCGATAAATAATTCGTAATTTTGCATGTAACCATGGCAACGTAATCAACCAAGAAATGAACAAAGTAGGGCCAATTAATTAGGTACACACAAACTTTTCAACGTTAACATTTACTCAGGTTACGACTTCCCTCGCCATGACTGCATAATCTTGTCGTAATCTCACGATGTTTTATTCCTCCGAGGTTTTTTCCCGGCCTCCCGTCGCCAAAGTGAGCTCAAGTTGAACACTGGAGTCTGACCGCCGGTCTTTGGTCTTCAGCACCAAAGCGAGCGTGCAGCAGATGGAAGTTCCGGGCCGCTCGTGTCCAGATGGCGAGTATTTTAAGAACACGGCGCCGACCATCACTGACTTGATGGAACACGAGTACGCCGGAGAGTGGCGGGAGGAGGGCTGACAGCGGGGGAAATCATGCGGGAGTGAGGCCTCGTCTTTTTTGGGTTGTTTCCTCTTCCTTTGTGCGTTTTTCCACTTGGTGGATTTATGAGGGACTTTGTTTACGGCGCTCATCTCAAAAAATGTTTCATCAATGATTCTATTTGATCAAATTTTTCTCAAACGCTGCTAGCGTAGCTTTGTTATGAAGTGATGGACAAGACAGGAATTTAGGAATCCTTTTGTAAAGACTGTCTTTAATATTTAACGGATGGACCGTGCGCCTGTCATATAGAGGATCTTTGACAAGCCTTTTTGCATTAGAAATAAGCAGTGCACCTGTCATATAAAGGATCTCTAAAAAGCTATTTTGAACTACAAATAAACAGTGCTCCGGTCATATAGAGGATCTTTGAATAGCTATTTTGCATTAGAAATAAACAGTGCTCCGGTCATATAGAGGATCTTTGACTAGCTTTTGTTGCAGTAGATCCACAGCAGAGTGCACCTGTCATATAGAGGATCTTTGATTAGCTTTTTTATTTTTTATTAGAAGTAAGCAGCCCTCTGGTCATATAGAGGATCTTTGACTAGCTATTTTGCATTAGAAATAAACTGTACTCCGGGCATATAGAGGATCTTTGACAAGCTTTTGTTGCAGTAGATCCACAGCAGAGTGTGCCTGTCTTATAAAAGATCTTTGATTAGCTTTTTTGAACTACAAATAAGCAACGCTCCTGTCATGTAGAGGATCTTTAACTAGCTATTTTGCATTAGAAATAAGCAGTGCTCCGGTCATATAGAGGATCTTTGACTAGCTTTTTTTGCAGCAGATCATAAAAAAACAGCAGAGTGCTCCTGGAATATAGAGGATCTGTGATTAGCTTTTTTGAACTAGGAAAAAGCAACACTCCTGTCATGTAGAGGATCTTTGACTAGCTATTTTGCATTAGAAATAAGCAGTGCTCCGGTCATATGGAGGATCTTTGACTAGCTTTTGTTGCAGTAGATCCACAAAACAGCAGAGTGTGCCTGTCATGTAGGGGATCTTTGATTAGCTTTTTTCTTTTTTATTGGAAATAAGCAGCACTCTTGTCATGTAGAGGATCTTTGAATAGCTATTTTGCATTAGAAATAAACTGCTCCGGTCATATAGAGGATCTTTGACTGGCTTTTGTTGCAGTAGATCCACAAAACAGCAGAGTGTGCCTGTTATATAGAGGATCTTTGATTAGCTTTTTTCTTTTTTATTACAAATAAGCAGGGCTCCGGTCATAAAGAGGATCTTTGACTAGCTATTGTCGCAGTAGATCCACAAAACAGCAGAGTGTGGTTGTCATATAGAGGATCTTCGCTTAGCTTTTTTCTTTATTAGAAATAAGCAGCGCTCCGGTCATATAGAGGATCTTTGACTAGCTTTTGTTGCAGTAGATCCACAAAACAGCAGAGTGCGCCTGTCATGTAGGGGATCTTTGATTAGCTTTTTTCTTTTTTATTGGAAATAAGCAGCACTCCTGTCATGTAGAGGATCTTTGAATAGCTATTTTGCATTAGAAATAAACTGCTCCGGTCATATAGAGGATCTTTGACTGGCTTTTGTTGCAGTAGATCCACAAAACAGCAGAGTGTGCCTGTTATATAGAGGATCTTTGATTAGCTTTTTTCTTTTTTATTACAAATAAGCAGGGCTCCGGTCATAAAGAGGATCTTTGACTAGCTTTTGTCGCAGTAGATCCACAAAACAGCAGAGTGTGGTTGTCATATAGAGGATCTTCGCTTAGCTTTTTTCTTTATTAGAAATAAGCAGCGCTCCGGTCATATAGAGGATCTTTGACTAGCTTTTGTTGCAGTAGATCCACAGCAGAGTGCTCCTTGAATACAGAGGATCTGTGATTAGCTTTTTTGAACTACAAATAAGCAGCGCTCCTGTCATATAGAGGATCTTTGACTAGCTTTTCTGCATTAGAAATAAGCAGCGCTCCGGTCATCTAGAGGATCTTTGACTAGCTTTTGTTGCAGCAGATCATATAAAAAACAGCAGAGTGCTCCTGGAATATAGAGGATCTGTCATTAGCTTTTTTGAACTAGAAATAAGCAGCACTCCTGTCATGTAGAGGATCTTTGACTAGTTATTTTACATTAGAAATAAGCAGTGCTTCTTTCATATAGAAGATCTTTGACTAGCTTTTGTTGCAGTAGATCCACAAAACCGCAGAGTGCGCCTGTCTTATAGAGGATCTGTGACTAGCTTTTGTTGCAGTAGATCCACAGAAGAGTGCGCCTGTCATTTAGAAGATCTTTGATTAGCTTTTTTGAAATACAAATAAGCAACGCTCCTGTCATATAGAGGATCTTTGACTAGCTATTTTACATTAGAAATAAGCAGCGCTCCGGTCATATAGAGGATCTTTGACTAACTTTTGTTGCAGTCGATCCACAGCAGAGTGCGCCTGTCATATAGAAGATCTTTGATCAGCTTTTTTGAACTACAAATAAGCAGCACTCCTGTCATGGAGAGGATCTTGGACTAGCTATTTTGCATTAGAAATAAGCAGTGCTCTGGTCATATAGAGGATCCTTGACTAGCTTTTGTTACAGCAGATCATAAAAAAAACTGCAGCGTACTCCTGGAATATAGAGGATCTGTGATTAGCTTTTTTGAACTAGAAATAAGCAACACTGCTGTCATATAGAGGATCTTTGACTAGCTATTTTGCATTAGAAATAAGCAGTGCTCCTGTCATAAAAATGATCTTTGACTATCTTTTTTGCATTGGAAATAAGTTGTGCTCCTTCATATAAAGGATCTTTGACCAGCTTTTTTGCAGCAGATCTTCAAAAACAGCAGAGTGCTCCTGTCTTATAGAGGATCTTTGACTCGCTTTTTTGTATTAGAAATAAGCAGTGTTCCTGTCATATAAAGGATCTTTGACTATCTTTTTTGCATTGGAAATAAGCCGTGCTCCTTCATATAAAGGATCTTTAACCGGCTTTTTTTGCTGCAGATCCTCAAAAACAGCAGAATGCTCCTGTCTTATAGAGGATCTTTGACTAGCTTTTGTTTCAGTAGATTCTCAAAACAGCAGACTGCGCCTTTCATATCGAGGATCTTTGATTTGCTCGTTTTCCTAATTAGAAACAAGCAGCGCTGCTGTCATATAGAGGATCTTCGACTAGCTATTTTGCATTGGAAATAAGCAGTGCTCCTGTCTTGTAGAGGATCTTTGACTAGCTTTTGTTGCAGTGGATTCTCAAAAAAGCAGAGTTCGCCTGTCATATAGAAGATTTTTTTTTTGAATCCATAATTTGACTTTTTATCTCATAATTATCATTTTTATAACTCTTAATTATGAGTTTTTATCACATAAATTTGACTTTTTATCTCATAATTATATAAATATATATATATATTATCTAACAAGCTATAGTCAATATTATGCAAAGAAGTACTACAAAACATGATTTTAAACAATAATAAAAAACATCTGAGTGATGTCGTATTATGCAAAAAGGAACTTGGCGAGTTTAGCGATCGACCAATCACAGCACAGACCCCTCGGGCGAGCAGGAAGTTAATTGAAATACATTTTTAATGGCAGGAAGGCAAAGAAGTGATTCATATCCACAATATTTTTGGCAGGAAATCATTGCGGGGGATATTTCTATTATTCTAACGTCCACGCGCCGTTTGTGCTTGGCAGCGCCAGAAGAAGTTGTGGTGCTGGTACCAAACTTGGCGGCCATTTTTGTCGGGGGTCCCTCCGCGACATGTGCCGCCGGTCTGATGGATGTCGGGCGGGCCGCTTTAATCTGGCCGAGTGCGACTTGGCCGCTCCTCCAGTGCCGGGCCAACACGGGAAGGCGGATCAATATCCTGCGACGTTGTGCTTTATTCAACATTTTCCCATTAAGGCGGCGGCGCTGGCGTTGTTCATCATCCCAACAAAGTGGAAAGTCACGCCGCTGGCAGAGCAGGAAAGTATGAACACAATCAGAGATGGAAGGAGAGCAAAAGCGACACAAAATGTTTTGTTTCAGCTACAAGTTGTTATTAAGAAGATATACATTTTATTTTGAAGCGCTCTTTGGACACCCATGTACATACCACCAATAATTAGAGAGACATATTTATTATTACCGCACTATTATTTTTGTTTTTATTTAAATATTTATTGTTAATATTTATTTTATCTATAATATATTGTATGTATGGTATCATTATTAAATAAAGTGAAACAAGGTCATAATTATGTGAAGAAAATTCGAAATTTTGTGGTCAAATGTCATAATTATTATATAAAAGAGTCGAAATAATGATATTGAAAGTTGAAAATATGATTGTGACAGTCTTAAGCCGTCGTGCGGGTTCAATGGACCACCCAGGAAGGACATTGCTTTTAAACAGGTTTGACTCTTGTTTATTTTGGAATAAAGCTTTGTCACGCCGCTGGCAGAGCAGGAAAGTATGAACACAATCAGAGATGGAAGGAGAACAAAAGCGACACAAAATGTTTTGTTTCAGCTACAAGTTGTTCATAACAATATATACATTTTATTTTGAAGGGCTCTTTGGACACCCATGCACATACCACCAATAATTAGACAGACATATTTATTATTACCGCACTATTATTTTTTGTTTTTTATTTAAATACTTATTGTTAATATTTATTTTATCTATAATATATTGTATGTATGGTATCATTATTAAATGGAGTAAAATGAGGTCATAATTATGAGAAGAAAATTCGAAATTTTGTGATAAAATGTCATAATTATTATATAAAAAAGTCGAAATAATGATAATGAAAGTCGAAAATATGATTGTGAAAGTCTTAAGCCGTCGTGCGGGTTCAATGGACCACCCAGGAAGGACATTGCTTTTAAACAGGTTTGACTCTTGTTTATTTTGCAATAAAGCTTTGTCAAGCCGCTGGCAGAGCAGGAAAGTATGAACACAATCAGAGATGGAAGGAGAGCAAAAGCGACACAAAATGTTTTGTTTCAGCTACAAGTTGTTATTAAGAAGATATACATTTTATTTTGAAGGGCTTTTTGGACACCCATGCACATACCACCAATAATTAGAGAGACATATTTATTACCGCACTATTATTTTTGTTTTTATTTAAATATTTATTGTTAATATTTATTTTATCTATAATATATTGTATGTATGGTATCATTATTAAATAAAGTAAAACCAGGTCATAATTATGTGAAGAAAATTCGAAATTTTGTGGTCAAATGTCATAATTATTATATAAAAGAATCGAAATAATGATATTGAAAGTCGAAAATATGATTGTGACAGTCTTAAGCCGTCGTGCAGGTTCAATGGACCACCCAGGAAGGACATTGCTTTTAAACAGGTTTGACTGTTGTTTATTTTGGAATAAAGCTTTGTCACGCCGCTGGCAGAGCAGGAAAGTATGAACACAATCAGAGATGGAAGGAGAACAAAAGCGACACAAAATGTTTTGTTTCAACTACAAGTTGTTCATAACAATATATACATTTTATTTTGAAGGGCTCTTTGGACACCCATGCACATACCACCAATAATTAGACAGACATATTTATTATTACCGTACTATTATTTTTTGTTTTTTTATTTAAATATTTATTGTTAATATTTATTTTATCTATAATATATTGTATGTATGGTATCATTATTAAATGGAGTAAAACAAGGTCATAATTATGTGAATAAAATTCAAAATTTTGTGATCAAATGTCATAATTATACAAAAAAGTCGACATAATGAAATTGAAAGTCGAAAATATGATTGTGACAGTCTTAAGCCGTCGTGCGGGTTCAATGGACCACCCAGGAAGGACATTGCTTTTAAACAGGTTTGACTCTTGTTTATTTTGGAATAAAGCTTTGTCACGCCGCTGGCAGAGCAGGAAAGTATGAACACAATCAGAGATGGAAGGAGAACAAAAGCGACACAAAATGTTTTGTTTCAGCTACAAGTTGTTGATAAGAATATTTACATTTTATTTTAAAGGATTCTTTGGACACCCATGCACATACATCAATAATTAGAGAGACATATTTATTATTACCGCACTATTTTTTTGTTTTTTTATTTAAATATTTATTGTTAAAATTTATTTTATCTATAATATATTGTATGTATGGTATCATTATTAAATAAAGTAAAACAAGGTCATAATTATGGGAAGAAAATTCGAAATTTTGAGATCAAATGTCACAATTATTATATAAAAATGTCGAAATAATATTGAAAGTCGAAAATATGATTGTGACAGTCTTAAGCCGTCGTGCGGGTTCAATGGACCACCCAGGAAGGACATAGCTTTTAAACAGGTTTGACTTTTGTTTATTTTGCAATAAAGCTTTGTCACGCCGCTGGCAGAGCAGGAAAGTATGAACACAATCAGAGATGGAAGGAGAACAAAAGCGACACAAAATGTTTTGTTTCAGCTACAAGTTGTTCATAACAATATATACATTTTATTTTGAAGGGCTCTTTGGACACCCATGCACATACATCAATAATTAGAGAGACATATTTATTATAACCGCACTATTATTTTTTGTTTTTTATTTAAATATTTATTGTTAATATTTATTTTATCTATAATATATTGTATGTATGGTATCATTATTAAATAAAGTAAAACAAGGTCATAATTATGTGAAGAAAATTCAAAATTTTGAGATCAAATGTCACAATTATTATATAAAAATGTCGCAATAATATTGAAAGTCGAAAATATGATTGTGACAGTCTTAAGCCGTCGTGCGGGTTCAATGGACCTCTAATTTTGAAATTTTTATCTCATAAATTTGACTTTTAATTTGACTTTTTATCCCGTAATTGTCTTCATTTCATAATTATCTTTTTTAAATCTCAAAATTATGACTTTTATCTCATAAATTCGACTTTTTATCTCATTGTCTTTTTATCCTATAAATATGATTTTTTTTTAATCACATAATTTGACTTTTCATTTCGTAATTATCTTTTTTTAGCTCATTACTTTTTTAGCCCATAAAGTCGACTTTTTATCTAATTTTTTTTAGCTCATTAGTGTCTTGATTTCATAATTATAACTTTTTATCTTATTGTCTTTTTATTTCATAAGTTTTTTTAAGTCTCATAATTCGACTTTTTATCTCATATTTGTCTTTTTATCTCATAATTATGACTTGTATCTCATAAATTTTCGACTTTTTATGTCATTGTTTTTTATCTTATTATGATTTTTTTTAATCTCTTTACTTTTTTTCTCTTAATTATGTTTTTAGCTCACAATGACTTTTTATGTCAAAATTATTTGCTTTGTCATAATTTTGACTTTTTTATCTCATAAATTTTACTTTTTATCATACAATTATAATTTTTAATCTCATAATTATGACTTTTATGTCATAAATTCGAATATTTAATGAATTATGATTTTTTTTTATCTCATAAATTTGACTTTTGACTTTTATCCCGTAATTGTTTTTTTTATTTCATATGTATCTTTTTTAATCTCATAATTATGACTTTTTCTCATAAATTCAACATTTTATCTCATTATTGTCTTTATTTCATAAAGTGACTTTTTGTCTTATAATTATGACTTTTAAATTATGACTTTTTGTCACAATTATTTGCTTTATCTCTAATTTTGAAATTTTTTTCTCATAAATTTGACTTTTTCTCTAATTATCTTTTTTTAATCTCATAATTATGACTTTAATGTCATAAATTCCACTTATCACATGATTTTTTTTTATCTCAGAAATTTGACTTTTAATTTGACTTTTTATTTTGTGATTGTGTTTTCATTTCATAATTATCTTTTTTAAATCTCATTATTATGACTTTTCATCACATAAATTCTATTTTTTATCTCATAATTAACTTTTTTATCTTATTCGTATGACCTTTTTTTAACCTATAAATATGACTTTTTATTTCATATTTTTGCTGTCATAACTAGGACTTTGTGTGCTAAGTTTGAATGGTTTTGCATTGGGTTAATTTTTTTTTTTTAATTATTACAATTAAATACTATTTGAAAATACATTTTATTAGATCCATTTACATTACAATTCTAAAAAAAACATTAAATATATTGTTTGATGTATATGAGTATTTTCTATATATTTACCTTGTACATTTAATCGCCTGAAACTGTCACATTTGGGGGAAAAAAACATTTCTACGCAATTTTGTGCATTTTCCATAAAATAGTTCATATTTACCCCATCGTGGAACACGAGCGCTGATGTTGTTTCACGTGCCAGACGATGCGAATTCGCACTAATCGTCCAATCAGCTTCCTCGCTTGTGTCTTGGCATTGTTATGATATGCTGTGATGTTTTGAAAATGAACAATATTTCCCTGTTGGCCTTCGTTCTGGTGTCAGATCATGCGCTTCTTTGCAGTGTGGGGTTGATAACCTTGTGTGTGTGTGTGTGTGTGTGTGTGCGTGTGTGCGTGTGTGTGTGTGTGTGTGTGTGTGTGTGTGTGTGTGTGTGTGTGTGTGTGTGTGTGTGTGTGTGTGTGTGTGTGCGTGCGTGTGCGTGCGTGTGCGTGTGCGTGTGCGTGTGTGTGTGTGTGTGTGTGTGTGCGTTTGTCAAAGTGACATATGGGGACATTTTTATGAAATTTCACCTTACATATGAGGACCTGTTGAAATATGGGGACATTTTCCATGTCCCCATATTTCCCGCAATGCTATCGTGTTCTAAACCCTCCCAGCATGTTCCCAGACCAAAAATCTCTAAAGTCTTCATTTGTCAAATTTTCAGAAAAAGTGTGTGAAAGTGTGTTTAATTTTTTTGGTCACCTTCGATTTTGCCCCTAGTGGCCATCTTTGCTATTATGACACACACACACACACACTTGTCCTCATATGTCATATGTCCTCATATGTCATGTGGGTCAGAAACTCACACACTCCAACATTTGAAAAACATCTAATCATTACAGCAATAAACATACTCTTGAATTCTAAATCAAATAACACATGTTCAACTGATCTGATGATCCCAACCTTTTTTTATGTTAGTTTTATCTATTAATTTGGTTTATCTGGAGAGGATTTGGGCTAGACAATTAGTAATAAAGGGATTATGGTGATGATTTAATTTGTTTGATTCAGTATTTTACTGTATTGGACTTTTTGCTATTCTGTTGACTAAAATACAATGCCGCACAATAATTGCTTTAAATGTGCCTGAAATGTAGGTTTTTGCATAAAAAAAAACAACCTTCAACCTTGATTGAGACAAAGGCAATAATTCAAATGCAATTCAAACTACACACAGTATTTAATATTTTCAAATGGTTACAATAGCACATTATTTGGGTATTTTTATCTTTGGGGCAAATTTAGGATCAATATGGGGATTGTTTTTGGAGGTATTCACTTTACATGGTGTTCAAGATGGTTACTTCCGCCCACTCTGAAGAGTCTCGGCGTCTGATTGGTCCAATTTTCAGTTAGGCGCCGCCTGATTGGCCGCTGGACGATGTCTGCTCCTAACAGATGGCTAAATCACTAGTTAACTATTTTCATCATGGAAGTTATACAGCTCATGTATCACACTTAATATTGAATATATATATAAAAAGGGTTTTCCAAAAGGACCATTTATAATCGAAATACAAAACTTCACACACGATTTTGAGCACAACAGAGCGCTCAGTGAACATCACTTCCGGGACCTGCATCACCGGAGGGGGACATCTATCTTGGCCACAAACCATCTTTGACAGTCTTCGACAGCATGGTTGAATCAGGTGAGCATAAAATGGAGTTTAACGTAATTAAATAGACCAATGTTTTTTAACATAGGAAAATAGTTCATTATAATCAACAGTTAAATGTTGTTGTTATTAATTGCAATCAGATTTGATTTTATGAGGTTAAATTAAGCATTTCAGTTCTGGGCCAAGGCCAAGGCATTTAACATTTTTTTTTTAAAGTTGCATGGAAGATTATAAGTAGCAGTGATTGTCACACACAAGGTGTGGTGAAATTATTCTCTGCATTTGACCCATCACCCTTGATCACTATGCTAGTAAACCTTTTCTTAATTTTAAACAAGACAGACTAGAGTTCTTCAAATTGTTTATACTTTTTCTCAAATACAAATATTTCAAGCTGATAAGCACTGTGGACTTGGCATGTTACTGATATTGTTGCATTAGTACTTTGTTTGAGAAGCTTCATGTCTGCATTGAGCCTAAATTTAACAGTTTTTGAAGGGTTTAGTTCTTTGTTTTATTTCTGTGTCACTGACTTTTTTCATTTTTATGTGTGGATTTGTTAGGTGCATCAACACATGATGTAGACATTGTGCCCAAAAGAAGAGCGAGACGTAATCCTGAGGCTGAAGCCACCGAGTTTATTTGATCTGGATGTGACAAGTCTTGTTTTAAGGCCCAGTGGATCAATGATTGGAAAGGTATGTCTTGTTATGTAACATATCAATGGTAACTGTATCAACATCTCATTTGGATCATTTCCTTACTGTCTAATAAAGGTTGTATTATATGGCTTTAATTAGAAGTGTTTGGAATAACAGCGTTCCACGTCCCAAGAGCTAGCTTCTGTAGCCGAAGATCGGACCGCCAAGTGCCCTGCCTTCGGCTGCCGCCCAGCTCACAATGCACCTGACCTCTATGGCCCCTCGGAGTCTTGTTCACGAGTGGGGGAAGAGTGGATGGTGAGATCGACAGGCGGATCGGTGTGGCGTCTTCGGTAATGCGGACGTTGTATCGATCCGTTGTGGTGAAGAAGGAGCTGAGCCGGAAGGCAAAGCTCTCAATTTACCGGTCGATCTACGTTCCCATCCTCACCTATGGTCATGAGCTTTGGGTCATGACCGAAAGGATAAGATCACGGGTACAAGCGGCCGAAATGAGTTTGGGTCTCTCCCTTAGAGATAGGGTGAGAAGCTCTGCCATCCGGGAGGAACTCAAAGTAAAGCCGCTGCTCCTCCACATGGAGAGGAGCCAGATGAGGTGGTTCGGGCATCTGGTCAGGATGCCACCCGAACGCCTCCCTAGGGAGGTGTTTAGGGCACGTCCAACCGGTAGGAGGCCACGGGGAAGACCCAGGACACATTGGGAAGATTATGTCTCCCGGCTGGCCTGGGAACGCCTCGGGATCCTCCGGGAAGAGCTAGACGAAGTGGCTGGGGAGAGGGAAGTCTGGGCTTCCCTGCTTAGGCTGCTGCCACCGCGACCCCACCTCGGAAAAGCGGAAGATGATGGATGGATGGATGGATGGTATAACAGCGGTATATGAAAACGATGTTACTAATGCTGTTACTTTTACCGGTAACGAGTAATCTAATAACTTTTATGTACGCTACAACGCTGTTACGATGCGTTTTATGTAATGTGGCATGCTACTTTTGATGTGATTGTATGTCAACAAGACAGCGTTAGAAGCACAAAAGGTTTAGTGCAGGTAATATCTTTTTACTAATGAAAGCAACCCCCGGAAGTAATTACGAACACGATATCAAATAGAAAGAGGCCTCATCCACACGCAAACAAAAACATTCAACAGAACTATCTTAACTGCCACTGCTAAGCTAAAAAATACAGCTGAACTATTTTGCTATGTCTGGGCGCTGACGTCCCACGTCACTTGGCAAAAGGCACAGCTTTTTAAAGGCACACACACACACACTCTGCTCTCATGAAATGTCTCTCAACTGCATATGCTAGATATTTAAAACTTTTCTTTTTCAAGTAACACATTAATTACAAACCCCGTTTCCATATAAGTTGGGAAATTGTGTTAGATGTAAATCCAAACGGAATAATTTTTTTTACAAATAATAATTAACTTAGAATTTCATGGCTGCAATACGTGCCAAAGTAGTTGGGAGAGGGCATGTTCACCACTGTGTTACATCACCTTTTCTTTCAACAACACTCAATAATCGTTTGAACTGAGGAAACTAATTGTTGAAGCTTGGAAGGTGGAATTTTTTCCCATTCTTGTTTTATGTAGAGCTTCAGTCGTTCAACAGTCCGGGGTCTCCGCTGTCGTATTTTACGCTTCATAATGCACCACACATTTTTGATAGGACTGCAGGCCGGCCAGGAAAGCACCTGCACTCTTTTTTATGAAGCTGAACACGTGCTGAATGTGGCTTGGCATTGTCTTGCTGAAATAAGCAGGGGCGCACATGAAAAAGTTGGCGCTTAAATGGCAGCAAATGTTGTTCCAAACAGATGGGTAACTTACAGATGTGTAAGTTACCCATGCCTTGGGCACTAATGCATCCCCATACCATCACAGATGCTGGCTTTTCAACTTTGCGTCGATAACAGTCTGGATGGTTCGCTTCCCCTTTGGTCCGGATGAAACGGTGTCGAATATTTCCCAAAAAAATTTGAAATGTGGGCTCGTTAGACCACAGAACACCTTTCCACTTTGCATCAGTCCATCTTAGATGATCTCGGGCCCAGAGAAGCCGGCGGCGTTTCTGGATGTTGATAATTGGCTTTCGCTTTGCATAATAGAGCTTTAACTTGCACTTACAGATATAGCAACAAACTGTATTTAGTGACAGTGGTTTTCTGAAGTGTTCCTGAACTCATGTGGTGATATCCTTTAGAGATTGATGTCGGTTTTTGATACATTGCCGTCTGAGGGATCGAAGGTCACGGTTATTCAATGTTGGTTTCCAGACATGCCGGTTACGTGGAGTGATTTCTCCAGATTCTCTGAACCTTTTGATGATATCATGGAGCGTAGATGTTGAAATCAGTAAATTTCTTGCAATTGCACTTTGAGAAAGGTTGTTCTTAAACTGTTTGACTATTTGCTCACGCAGTTGTGGACAAAGGGGTGTACCTCACCCCATCTTTGTTTGTGAATTACTTAGCATTTCATGGAAGCTGTTTTTATAGCCAATCATGGCACCCACCTGTTCCAAATTAGCCTTCACACCTGTGGGATGTCCCAAATAAGTGTTTGATGACCATTTCTTAACTTTATCAGTATTTATTGCCACCTTTCCCAACTTGTTTGTTGCGTGTTGCTAGCATCAAATTCTAAAGTTAATGATTATTTGCACCAAAAAAATGTTTATCAGAGTGAACATCAAATATGTTGTCTTTGTAGCATATTCAACTGAATATGGCTTGAAAATGATTTGCAAATCATTGTATTCTGTTTATATTTACATCTAACACCATTTCCCAACTCATATGGAAACGGGGTTTGTACTTAATTTAATAATTATTTACATTTATGAAAGAGTAATTCTGTTTGTAATTGAATTTTTAGTCAAGTAACGACTATTATTATTCCTTTTTAAAACAGATATTCCAAACATTGTTAATTGATAAACTGTTTTATCAGGATATGGTGTATTTACTCTTGCATCAATTTAAAAAGGTTCTTTTGTGGTCGAGTACCGAGGGAAGTTCATCTCAAGACATGAGCGGGACAAGAGACAGAAACCCTCTATAAATATCTTTACTATTTATCTGGCATTATATGCTCATAATGTTAACAACAAAAAGTGCTGATAATGTTATAATTAATAAGTTCTAACATTATTTGTATGTGTTTTGTTGCAGACACCAACTGTTGATGTTCTATCTCAACATTCTCCAGATTCATGTGAGCGATAAACCGACTTCATCCCTCCAACAGGTTATTACTTGACTATTTTACTATCCATCCATCCATCCATTTTCTACTACCTGTCCCTTTTTTGGGTTGGCGGGGTGTGCTTGAGCCTATCTGAGCTGCATTCGGGCGGAAGGCGGAGTACACCCTGGACAAGTCGCCACCTCATTACACGGCCAACACAAATAGACAACATTTACACTCACATTCACACACTAGGGCCAATTTAGTGTTGCCAATCAACCTATCCCCAGGTGCATGTCTTTGGAGGTATGATGAAGCCGGAGTACCCGGAGGCAACCCACGCAGTCACGGGGAGAACATGCAAACTCCACACAGAAAGACCACGAGCCCAGGATTTAACTCAGGACTACTCAGGACCTTCGATTTGTGACGCACATGCACTAACCCCTGTTCCACCGTGCTGCCCTATATCTGCTAAAAACTTGACACAACCTATACTTCAAAAGACATTTAATCCTTTTAACCTCTCACAGATCAGTTTATATGACAACATTTTTTAAGCGTACATCCATGTTAGTCTGTGGAATTTACAACTCATGTTTAGCAAAACAGGAGATGTTACAGGTCAGCAACATGAATTCTATATGTGATCACTTGTCATGTACTCATATTGTTTGAACTAAAAAAGACTTCAGTGTGTTTCATATAAGGTCCTCATATTTTTCTGAACCACATTAATGTGTGTTACAATGTTTAATTCAAAGCTTTAAAATGAGTGTTTCAATCCAGGTCCTCATATTTTCTGAACCACATTTTAGTGAATGTTACATTCTTAAATAATAGTCTAAGAGCTAAAACGCTATAATAATCTTTACTGTTTATGTAGAATTATATGCTCAGAATATTATCAACCAAAAGTGGTTGTTAATGTTATAATTAATTAGTTCTGACATTATATTTTTGTGTTTTGTTGCAGACACCAACTATTGGGGTTCTATCTCAACATTCTCCAGATTCAGATGTGAGCGATAAACCGACTTCATCCCTCCAACAGGTTATTACAAGTCTATTTTTACTATATCTGCTCTAAATGTGACCCAACCTATATTTTGAAAGACATTTATTAATTTTAATCTCTCACAGATCAGTTTATATGACAACTTTTTCGTAAGGGTACATCCATGTTAGTCAGTAAGGAGTTTGGAACTCATGTTTAGCAAAACAGGAGATGTTACAAGTCAACAACATACATTCTACATGTGACCACTCGTCATGTCCTTATATTGTTTGAACCAAGAAAGACTTAGGTGTGTTTCATATAAGGTCCTCATATTTTCTAAACCAGATTAGTGTGTGTTACAATGTTAATGTCCAAGCTTTAAAATGAGTGTCTCAATTCAGGTCCTCATATTTTCTGAACCCGATTTTAGTATGTTTTATATTCTTAATTAATTGTCTAAGAGCTGAAACTCTGTAATAATCTTTACTATTTATCTGGCATTGTATGCTGAGAGTTTCATCAACAAAAAGTGCTGATAATGTTATAATTAATTAGTTCTGACATTATATTTTTGTGTTTTGTTGCAGAAACCAACTGTTGAAATTCCATCTCAACATTCTCTGGATTCAGATGTGAGCCATTAACTGACTTCATCCCTCCAACAGGTTATTACATGTCTATTTTTACTATATCTGCTCTAAATTTGACCCAACCTATATTTTGAAAGACATTTATTTATTTTAATCTCTCACAGATCAGTTTATATGACAACTTTTTCGCAAGGGTACATCCATGTTAGTCAGTAGAAAGTTTAGAACTCATGTTTAGCAAAATAGGAGATGTTACAAGTCAACAACATAAATTCTACATGTGAGCACTCGTCATGTCCTTATATTGTTTGAAGCAAGAAAGACTTAGGTGTGTTTCATATAAGGTCCTCATATTTTCTGGACCAGAAAATGTGTGTTACAATGTTAATGTCAAAGCTTTAAAATGAGTGTCTCAATTCAGGTCCTCATATTTTCTGAACCAGATTTTTGTGTGTGTTACATTCTTAATGAATTGTCTAAGAGCTGAAACTCTGTAATAATCTTTACCCTTTATCTGGCATTGTATGCTCGGATTTTTATCAACAAAAAGTGGTGAGAATGTTATAATTAATTAGTTATGACATTATATTTTTGTGTTTTGTTGCAGAAACCAACTGTTTGAGGTTCTATCTCAACATTCTCTAGATTCAGATGACAGCCATAAACCGACTTCATCCCTCCAACAGGTTATTACATGTCTATTTTTACTATATCTGCTCTAAATTTGACCCAACCTATATTTTGAAAGACATTTATTAATTTTAATCTCTCACAGATCAGTTTACATGACAACATTTTCGTAAGGGTACATCCATGTTAGTCAGTAGGGAGTTTGGAACTCATGTTTAGCAAAACAGGAGATGTTACAAGTCAACAACATAAATTCTACATGTGAGCACTCGTCATGTCCTCATATTGTTTGAACCAAGAAAGACCTAGGTGTGTTTCATATAAGGTCCTCATATTTTCTGAATCAGATTAGTGTGTGTTAAAATGTTAATGTCAAAGCTTTAAAATGAGTGTTTCAATTCAGAAAATGCAGTGCCTCTTGTTTACAGCCGGTTTCTGCAGCGCTGTTTTCATTGATCAAAGTATTTTTTCGGTGGTCGTGTTTTTGGTACATAACTTGTAAATAGTGCGCAAATAATAGGCTATATATATATATATAAATACATTCAAACCCCATTTCCATATGAGTTGGGAAATTGTGTTAGATGTACATATAAACAGGATACAATGATTTGCAAAGAATTTTCAACCCCAATTCTGTTGAATATGCTACAAAGACAACATATTTGATGTTAAAACTGCTAAACATTTTTTTTGCAAAGAATTTAGGGATTTTACCATCTACGGTCCATAAAATTATCAAAAGGTTCAGAGAATCTGGAGAAATCACTGCACGTAAGCGATGTACTGCATTAAAAACCGACATCAGTGTGTAAAAGATATCACCACATGGGCTCAGAAATACTTCAGAAAACCACTGTCAGTTACTACAGTTGGTCGCTACATCTGTAAATGCAAGTTAAAACTCTACTATGCAAAGCAAATGCCATTTATCAACAACACAGAGGAACGCCGCGGGCTTCGCTGGGCCCGAGCTCATCTAAGATGGACTGATGCAAAGTGGAAAAGTGTTCTGTGGTCTGACGAGTCCACATTTCAAATTATATATGGAAATTGTGGACGTGGTGTTCTCCGGAACAAAGAGGAAAATAACCATCCGGCGCAAAGTTCAAAAGCCAGCATGTGTGATGGTATGGGGGTGTATTAGTGCCCAAAGCATGGGTAACTTACACATCTGAGAAGGCACCATTAATGCTGAATGGTCCATACAGGTTTTGGAGCAACATATGTTGTCATCCAAGCAACATTATCATGGACGCCCCTGCTTATTTCAGCCAAACAATGCCAAGCCACGTGTTACAACAGCGTGTCTTCGTAGTAAAAGAGTGCGGGTACTTTCCTGGCCCGCCTGCAGTCCAGACATGTCTCCCATCGAAAATGTGTAGCGCATTATGAAGCGTAAAACACGACAACTTAAGCTGTACATCAAGCAAGAATGGTAAAGAATTCTACTTTCAAAGCTTCAACAATTAGTTTCCTCAGTTCCCAAACGTTTATTGAGTGTTGTTAAAAGAAAATGTGATGTAACACAGTGGTGAACATGCCCTTTCCCAACTACTTTGGCACGTGTTGCAGCCATGAAATTCAAAGTTAATTATTATTTGCAAAAAAAAAAAAGTTTGAGTTTGAACATCAAATATGTTGTCTTTGTAATGCTTTCAATTGAATATGGGTTGAAAAGGATTTGCAAATCATTGTATTCAGTTTATATTTACATCTAACACAATTTCCCAACTTTTATGGAAACGGGGTTTGTATATATATTAGGGCTGGGCAATGATTAAAATTTTTAATCGAAGTTAATCGCACTATTTCTCTTATTAATCGCGATTAAATGCATTGTATACGCAAAGCCCAATAATGAATTCAAAAGTAGTGTGTAGTGCACCTTTATTGGAATATTCTCCCACATGAACAAAAGCGCCAAAACATTTGTTGTGCAAACACAATTTAAATCAGTCCTTGTTAAACAGTAGCAGTTAAATAGCAAATTTTATGAAAATCAACTCCAAAAATGTAAATACAAACATTTAAGCTTATTGCCACTGCCAGGGTATTTAAGTTATCCTGTTTGTTATGGAAAATAAATATAATCTACATACAAATCTCTGAGCCACAATCATAACATCTGAACAGGCAATTTCTGAGGTAACAGCAGAAATATTTTTTTTTATCAGGGATCTTATGTTTAAAAAACTTATATTATAGGTAGTGGGCTGTTTTAGGGAATTTTTCATCAAATTATCCGTAGTAGCAATATTAATAATGTTGTGTTTATTCTGCGTAGTGCACTTAAAATAATTATGACCGTATCTGTTTGCTTGGTGCTTTGATAAACTGAACGCATCATATACATGGTACTATATTGTGATGGTATGAGCCAGGGGAAAAAAGAACTACCCTACCCAGCATGCAACAGGAGTGACGAGCATGCGCGGTAGCCCGGTATAGGTTGTGTCGCCATGACGGCATCTTGTATGTTGTGATATGCACGCTCTGAAAGCAAACGTTAAGAACTCAGCCAACACTCCTCGTCTGCATTATTGATAAATAGACAGACAACACATCCTCCGCTGCTTCACAAAGCACAATATGTTAAATGTTTACTTTTACAGTTTTCTAATTCAGTTTTCTAATTCTTCCTTTCAGATTGACAGCAGGACAAATCGCTGGAAGTGGGTATGTCTCAAGCTTCTTCCACTTGGTCCACTCCATCCATCCATCCATCCATTTTCTGCCGCTTATTCCCGTTCGGGGTCGCGGGGGGCGCTGGCGCCTATCTCAGCTACAATCGGGCGGAAGGCGGGGTATACCCTGGACAAGTCGCCACCTCATCGCAGGGCCAACACAGATAGACAGACAACATTCACACTCACATTCACACACTAGGGCCAATTTAGTGTTGCCAATCAACCTATCCCCAGGTGCATGTCTTTGGAAGTGGGAGGAAGCCGGAGTACCCGGAGGGAACCCACGCATTCACGGGGAGAACATGCAAACTCCACACAGAAAGATCCCGAGCCTGGATTTGAACCCAGGACTGCAGGACCTTCGTATTGTGAGGCAGACGCACTAACCCCTCTGCCACCGGTCCACTCCAAAGCGGGGTAAATAAATAATCCACATCATTTACTAGAATATTATATTACGTTTTGCACCTTTTCACTGTGTTATAGTCATTATTCCTTCAGTAAGAAATTGTATTTTGTCTCCTTTATGACAGCTGCAAAGGGGAAGAAGTGGAAGCAGTTGAATGACACATGTTGCATTTTGTAACTGGCAACAAAGTACCAGGTAAAAAAGATTGTGAAGCCTGCCTCCATAAAGAACTAGTAGCTCTACAGGACAGAGATTGGCTTGCCATCAAGTACTACATCCATAACAGAATTATATTAAAAAAAGGCCAAAAAAATGTTTTCCCACATCTTCTGTGGTAGTTTGAGTATGTTACCAGCAATTAAAAAAGCAAAATAAACAGCAAGCGTTTTGTATTTATTCCAGATAATTCTTAGCGACAAAATCCACAAAAACAATTCAGTTACACTTAATCGACAATTACATTTTTACCCATGTTTCTTTTAAACTCTTCTTGGTTTTAGATTACAGTAGCATGGGATTGGGATTTTTTTTTTAAATGACAACACATCAACTAAACCAACTCAGGTGGTTTTGTTAAGTCTCTGATGTCATTAGCCTCATATGTCACATGAACCTGAAATCTTTAACACTCTGTGATGTCATGGTTGTCATATTTCACAAACTTGAAATCTTAAACACTCTGTGACGTCATGGTCATCATATGTCACATAAACTTGAAATCTTAAACACTCTGTGATGTCATGGTTGTCATATGTCACATGAACCTGAAATCTTAAACACTCGGTGACGTCATGGTCGTCATATTTCACAAACTTGAAATCTTAAACACTCTGTGACGTCATGGTCATCATATGTCACATGAACCTGAAATCTTAAACACTCTGTGACGTCATGGTCGTCATATGTCACATAAACTTGAAATCTTAAACACTCTGGTCTTCATTTGTCACCTAAACCTGACAAGTCCTCATATGTACCATAAAAATCAGGTTCAGAAAAAAACAAAAGAGTTGCAAAAATCTCAATAGACCACTGTGTGTCTAAAATTCTGGTTCACTAACCGTCTGATTCCCAGGCCTGCAGGACCATTGGAAAGGCATGTCCCCATATGTCACGTTTTTGTCATAAGTCCTCATATGTCACCCAAACACGTATGTGTGTGTGTGTGTGTGTGTGTGTGTGTGTGTGCGTGTGCGTGTGCGTGTGCGTGTGCGTGTGCGTGTGCGTGTGCGTGTGCGTGTGCGTGTGTGTGTGTGTGTGTGTCGCCCTGGGCGTGGTCCACACAACAGATGGTGTCGCTGGGATGGAATCTGTTACTGTTTGCTCCTCAAGCGCTTTGCCACCCAGTTGAGGCCGGCGCCAGTTGGAGGGCTCCTGGCAAGACCCCCATGTATGAGCGTGTAATAAATGTAGACTGTGTCATATTTACTGGAAACAATATCTTTTAGTTTTACTCTTTGCCTTTTGGAGCGTATCCAAGTCAAAATCAATAGGGATCTGGCATTGACATGAGACCATGATGCCCGAAAAACCACTAATAATCTCCAGAAACAAGTGACTGCGCTGACCCCCGTTACATAAAAAAACATTTTCAAAATCAATAGGGATCATGCTCTGGCGTAACAATAAACGTGAATGTGAAAATTAAGTTTGAAATTCAGACGGACGTGAGGAATCTACCCCGCATAGGTTAGCATGTTAATGAGATGACATTAATATTTGACTTTTGGTGTATAATTTTGAAAAAAAATATAAATATATATATTTCTGGGAATTTGAGAAAATAAATATATAAAATGTAAAAAATAGAATATAAATATAACGATATAATAAGATATAGAAAAATATTCAAGGTTTTGTTCGAAAAGAAAAACAAAAGAAATGAAGTTGAACTAAAAAAAATGACATTAGCATACAGTTTGTTTGATTACAATGGAATAAATTATGAAATTTTTTTAAATATTCTGTATTAACTAAAATACGTTTGAAAATATTTCATTAAAACAAAAGAAAAACAAATATTTTGGGGAATTAGTAAAATATGTGTAATATAAATATAACAATATAATAAAATTTAAAAAAATATTTAGGGTTTGGTTCCAAAAGAAAACAAAATGAATGACGTTGATATAAAAAATAACATTAGCGTACAATTTTATTTGATTAGAATTGGATTAATTATGGAATTTTTAAAAATAATTTGAGCTAACTTTTTTTTCTTTTCTTAGTTTATTTGGAACATGACATACTTACAACTTTATACATCACGCTATTTCATCATTTCACAATACATCATGTCCGAAAAGGAGTAAGAAGAAGCAAAGCTTATTTAATCCTAACCCTTTTCCACGTCAGAGCGCCCACAAATATAAACATTCATTTACTGACCTTCTTTACAGCACAATATCAAAATATCAAAATGACATCTGTGAATCAGTAACACAACTGTTTGGTAACATTTACTTAATAATTCAGTCATTATTAACATACTAAGATGAAGAATGTCCTATTTTCTATAAGTTTCACTAACTAAAATACATTTAAAAAGAATGCCAGATATATCATTAAAACAAAAAAATAAATTAAAATATTTTGGGGAATTGATAAAATAAAATTACTAATATATATATATATATATATATATATATATATATATATATATATATATATATATATATATATACATATATATACATATATATGTATATATACATATGTATGTATATATATAATGTAAAAAAATATATGACATTAGCATACAATTTGATTACAATGGAATAAATTCTGGAATGTTTTAAATAATGTGAATGAACTAAAATGCATTTGAAAATAATGGCAAATATCTCAGAGTAAAAACAAAAATTATGTCTCGGGAAATTAATAAATAATAATAATAATAATATAAAAACATATTTTAGGTTTTGTTCTAAAAGAAAACAAAATTGAAATAAAAAAATATTAGCATAAAATTACTTTGATTACATTGGAATATATAATGGATTTTTTTTAAATAATGTGAATGAACTAAAATGCATTTGAAAATAATGCCAAATATATCATTAAAACAAAAGATAAACAAATATTTGGGGGAATTGATCAAATAAAATTATATATATATATATATATATATATATATATATATATATATATATATATATAAATATATAAAATGTAAAAAAAATATAACATTAGCATACAATTTGATTACATTGGAATAAATTGTGGAATTTTTTAAAATAATGTGAATGAACTAAAATGCATTTGAAAATAATGCCAAATATCTCATTAGAGTAAAAACAAAAATGTTTGTCTCAGGAAATTGATCAATAATAATAACAATAATGTAAAAAAATATTTTGGGTTTTGTTCTAAAAGAAAACAACATAAGTCACTTTGAAATAAAATAAAAAATATTAGCATAAAATTACTTTGATTACATTGGAATAAACAAAGGCTTTTAAAAAAATAATGTAAATGAACTAAAATGCATTTGAAAATAATGCCAAACATCTTAGAGTAAAAACAAAAAATTTGCGGAGTTAATACAAAAATTTAAAAATAAATATAATTATGATAATAAAATAAACATAACAATATAATAAAATATTAAAAAATATGTTGGGTTTCGTTCTAAAATAAAATATATTAAATCACGTTGAAATAAAAACGTTAACATTAGCATAAAATGACTTAGATTACAATGAAATAAAGAATGGAATTTAAAGATAAATGTGAATGAACTAAAATACATTTGAACATAATGCCAAATATCTCAGTACAGTAAAAAACATTTTTTTTATTTTGGGGTAATAATAACATTACAAATATATAATAATAATAATAATAACAACAATATAAAAAATATTTGTTTTTTTTTTCCCAAAAGAAAACAAAATAAATCAAATAACATTAAGATAAAATTACTTTGGAATAAATAATGGATTTTTTGAAAATAATATGAATGAACCTAAATTGATTTTTTTCAGCTAATATTTGAGTTACAAACATGTACGAGTCATCAATTATGTTGACACTATTTTGTCACCTGGTTATGTTAGCGTGCTGGCAAGGTAGCGCCAGGTAACGACATTAATGGAAATGAGCTAATTGTTAGCATGCTAGCACGCTAACCGCGAGTTAACACATGAATTGTTGGCATGCTAGCGGAACATAAAATAAAACCAATCAAAAGCGTCATAAAGAATGTCATTCCTTCAAGTTAGCGCCAACTTTGACAGTCCGGCCGTGTGGCGCCCAACTTTTTTTAATCACATTTCCATTTCCACTTCCTTTCTCAGCTTTTGAAACATTCATGCGGTCACTCGCTGTCCTTTCTGAAATTGTCTCGCTGGAGTCGAGGATGAGGAGAATAAGACGGCAGCGGATTGAATACCTGAGCATCTTTTTGTCGTTCTCCCGCGTCTTTTTAATCATCTACTTTCATGCACAATGCGTACATAATCAGCGTCGCCCGCCCGCCGGATGAGACCGGGGACGGCGTTAAATGATAGCGCCGTGTTAAAGTGGCCAATGAAAACACGGCGTGCACGTGGGAATCCGACTGCCGCTCTCTTTCCATTTTGTACCCCCTGATAGCGAAATATCACATCGATATTTCATGAGGATGTGGCGCCCACGACAAACACGGCCAAAAATTACCTCCCAAATTAAGTCGCGGGCGGGAATGAGATGTGGGAATTAGCGCTCTCTCTAGGAGGAAGAGAATAATTTCAAAGTCAAATTCTGAAAAGCCGAGGACAATATGAAAATGCTAACAGTTAGCATGCTTGTGAGATGGTGTCAGGTAATAAAAAAAATACAACTCTTAAGTGTATAACTGGAAAATGAGCTACTAAAGCTAGTGCTAACATACCCTAAGTGGCAAACTACATGACTGAGGTCTATACCTGGGCAAGGAGCTATAAAAGCTAATATGAAAATGTTAGCAATGCTACCATGCCACAAGAACAAAAATATATGACTGAGGTACATACCTGGAAAAGCTGGCATGTTAATGTTAGCATGCTGAGGTGTATACTTGTAAAATGAGCTCTAAAACCTAGCATGATAATGTTAGCATACTGATTTGTATGCCTGAAAAATGAGCTGTTAAAGCTAGCTTGTTAATGTTAGCATGCTAACATGCCTCGATTACCAAAATATATGACTGAGTTGTATATCTGCAAAATTAACTATAACAGCTAGCATGATAATGTTAGCATGCTGATGTGTATGCTATAAAAGCTAATATGAAAATGTTAGCAAAGCTGTCATGCCTCAAGGACAAAAATATATGCCTGAGGTACATAACTGGAATAGCTGGAATGTTAATGTTAGCATGCTGAGGTGTATACTTGTAAAATGAGCTCTAAAACCTAGCATGATAATGTTAGCATACTGATTTGTATGCCTGAAAAATGAGCTGTTAAAGCTAGCTTGTTAATGTTAGCATGCTAACATGCCTCAATTACCAAAATATATGACTGAGTTGTATATCTGCAAAATTATAACAGCTAGCATGATAATGTTAGCATGCTGATGTGTATGCTTGAAAAATGAGCTATTAAAGCTAGCATGTTAATGTGAGCATGCTAACATGCCTCAAGTACCAAAATACATGATGGAGATGTGTACCTTGAAAAGGAGCTGTAAAAGCTAATACGAAAATGTTAGCATGCTAAGTACTAAAATATATGATTGAGGCGGGTACCTGTAAAATGAGCTAAAAAGTTAGCATGATAATGTTCGCATGCTGATGTGTATGCTCGGAAAATGAGCAATTAAAGCTAGAATGTTTATTTTAGCACGCTAACGTGCCTGAGGTACCAAAATATGACTGAGGTGTATATCTGGAAAATGAGCTGTAAAAGCTAGCATGATAATGTTAGAATGCTGAGGTGTATACCTGTAAAATGAGCTATAAAAGCTGGCATGCTAATGTGTATACTCGGAAAATTAGCTATTAAAGCTTGCATGTTAGTGTTAGCACGCTAACATGCCTGAAGTACTAAAATATATGACTGAAGTTAATACCTGTAAAATGAGCTATAAAATCTAGCATGATAATGTTAGCATGCTGATGTGTATGTCTGAAAAATGAGCTGTTAATGTTAGCATGCTAACATGCCTGAAGTACCAACATATATGACTGAGTTGTATATCTGCAAAATGAGCTGAAAAAGATAGCATGATAATGTTAGCATGCTGATGTGTATACCTGTAAATTGAATTATAAAAGCTAGCATGTTAATGTTAGCTCGCTAACATGCCTCAAGTACCAAAATAAATAGAAAATGAGTTAGAAATCTAGCATGGTAATGTTAGCATGCTGTTATATATATATATATATATATATATATATATATATATATATATATATATATATATATATACAGTGTTCCTGCAAAATGAGCTAGCATGATAATGTTAGCATGCTAAAATCAGCTA
>NC_084612.1:89945353-89967853 GCF_033978795.1 Nerophis ophidion
ACTCGTGTTTGGGCAGTATGCCGTTAAAAACAGCAGAGATCTCTTGTGATATACATGATCTTTGACTAGTGTTTTGGCAGTAGGTCCTTAAAAACAGCAGAGCTCTCCTGTAATATAAATGATCTTTGATTAGTGTACTGGCTGTAGGTCCTTAAAAAAAGCAGAGTGCTCCTGTGATATAAATTATCTTTGACTAGTGTTATTGTAGTAAGTCCTTAAAAACAGCAAAAGACTCCTGTGATATTAATGATCTTTGACTCGTCTTTTGGCAGTATGCCGTTAAAAACGGCAGAGGTCTCTTGTGATATACATGATCTTTGACTAGTGTTTTGGCAGTAGGTCCTTAAAAACAGCAGAGCTCTCCTGTAGTATAAATGATCATTGACTAGTGTTTTTGCTGTAGGTGCTTTTAAAACAGCAGAGTGCTCCTTTGATATAAATTATCTTTGACTAGTGTTATTGTAGTAAGTCCTTAAAAATAGCAGTGTGCTTCTGTGATATTAATGATCTTTAGTGTTTTTTCCATATGTCCTCAAAAACAGCAAAACATCCACCACCATCCATTTTCTACCACACTTCTGTCAAAATGTATAAATGATCTTTGACTAGTGACATTGTCATAGGTCCTTAACAAACAGCAGAGCTCTCTTGTGATATAAATGATCTTTGACTATTGTTCTGACAGTAAGTCCCTAAAAACAGCGGAGCTCTCCTGTAATATAAATGATCTTTGATTAGTGTTCTGGCAGTAGGTCCTTAAAAACAGCAAAAGACTCCTGTGATATTAATGATCTTTGACTAGTGTTTTGGCCGTAGGTCCTTAAAAACAGCAGAGCTCTCCTGGAGTATAAATGATGATTGACTAGTGTTTTTGCAGTAGGTGCTTAAAACAGCAGAGTGTTCCTTTGATATAAATTATCTTTGACTAGTGTTATTGTAGTAAGTCCTTAAAAATAGCAGTGTGCTTCTGTGATATTAATGATCTTTAACTAGTGTTTTTGACATGTCCTCAAAAACAGCAGAACATTCATCCCCATCCATTTTTCTACCGCACTTGTGTCATAATGTATAAATGATCTTTGACTATTGGCATTGTCATAGGTCCTTAAAAACAGCAGAGGTCTCCTGTGATATAAATGCTCTTTGATTAGTGTTTTGGCAGTATGTCCTTAAAAACAGTAGAGGTCTCCTGTAATAATAAATGATCTTTGACTAGTGTTATTGTAGTACGTCCTTAAAAACAGCAGAGTGCTCCTTTGATAAAAATGATCTATGACTAGTATTATCGTAGTACGTCCTTAAAAACCGCAGAGTGCTCCTGTGATATTAATGATCTTTAACTAGTGTTTTTTCCATATGTCCTCAAAAACAGCAGAACATCCAATCCCATCCATTTTCTACTGCACTTTTGTCAAAATGTATAAATGATCTTTGACTAGTGACATTGTCATAGGTCCTTAACAAACAGCAGAGGTCTCTTGTGATATAAATGATGTTTGACTATTGTTTTGGCAGTGGGTCCTTAAAAACAGCAGAATGCTCCTGTAATATAAATGATCTTTGACTAGTGTTTTGGCAGTAGGTTCTTAAAAACAGCAGAGTGCTCCTGTGATATTAAATTATCTTTGATTATTGGTTTTGCAGTAGGTCCTTAAAAACAGCAGAGTGCTCCTGTGGTATAAATTATCTTTGACTAGTGTTTTCGCAGTAGGGGCTTAAAAAAGCAGAGTGTTCCTTTGATTTAAATGATCTTTGACTACTGTTATTGTAGTAAGTCCTTAAAAACAGCAGAACACTTCTGTCATAATGTGTAAATGATCTTTGACTCGTGTTATTGCCGTAAGTCCTTAAAAACAGCAGAGCTCTCTTATGACATAAATGATTTTTGACTAGTGTTATCATAGTAGATCCTTAAAAACAGCAGAGCGGTCATGTGATATAAATTATCTTTTACTATGGTTTTTGCCATAGGTCCTCAAAAACAGCAGAACACTTCTGTCATAATGTATAAATGATCTTTGACTCGTGTTATTGCCGTAACTCCTTAAAAACAGCAGAGCTCATTTATGATATAAATTATTTTTGACTAGTGTTATTATAGTAGATCCTTAAAAACAGCAGAGCGTTCATGTGATATAAATTGACTATGGTTTTTGCCATAGGTCCTTAAAAACAGCAGAGCACTTCTGTCATAATGTACAAATGATCTTTGACTCGTGTTATTGCCGTAAGTCATTAAAAATAGCAGAGCTCTCTTATGATATAAATGATTTTTGACTCGTGTTATTATAGTAGATCCTTAAAAACAGCAGAGCGTTCATGTTATATAAATGACCTTTGACTATGTTTTTTTGCCATAGGTCCTCAAAAACAGCGGAACACTTCTGTCATAATGTATACATGATCTTTGACTGTAGTGTTATTGTCATAGGTCCTTAGAAACAGCATAGCTCTCTTGTGATATAAATGATCTTTGACTAGTGTTATCATAGTAAATCCTTAAAAACAGCAGAGCGTTACTGTGATATAAATTGACTAGGGTTTTTGCCATAGGTCCTCAAAAACAGCAGAACACTTCTGTCATAAGGTATACATGATCTTTGACTGTAGTGTTATTGTCATGGGTCCTTAGGAACAGCAGAGCTCTCTTATGACATAAATGATTTTTGACTAGTGTTGTTATAGTAGATCCTTAAAAACAGCAGAGCGTTCATGTGATATAAATGATCTTTGACCACGTTTTTTGCCATAGGTTCTTAAAAACAGCAGAACACTTCTGTCATGATCTACAAATGATCTTTGACTACGTTTTTTGCCATAGGTTCTTAAAAACAGCAGAACACTTCTGTCATGATCTACAAATGATCTTTGACTCGTGTTATTGTCGTAAGTCCTTAAAAACAGCAGAGCTCTCTTATGACATAAATGATTTTTGACTAGTGTTATTATAGTAGATCCTTAAAAACAGCAAGACACTCCTGTCATAGAGGGTACAGGATACATGAATTGTGTGGTTTTTTTTGCAATAGGTCCTCAAAAACAGCAGATGTCTCTTGTGATATAGGTGATCTTTGACAAGTTTTTTTTTTTTTTTTTTTTTTTTTTATAAATAAATCTGGTAATCTACATCATGCATCTATAGTAAACAGGTGGTGGGATACATTGTGGTGTGTGTGTGTGTGTGTTTGACCAACATGGGATCCAAGTCTGATTCCCTCTCTATTGTCTATGTGCAGACACATCGAGAACTGGACGGGGTTGCAGACTCTGAGAGACTTCGACATGGAACTCTACACAGGACTGCGGAGGCTGTGAGTAGTGGGTGATGGGGGGGTAATGAGGGTATGGGGGTGTCAGTAATATAAAGAGTGCAGGGTCAATGTCCTGCTGTGTCCCACATTACAGAGAGGACATTGTCACCTGTACCGCTGTTCCGGCTCATTTGGCGCCGTGCCGCCCACACCCGCCTGCTCTGACTCCAATGGCCTTTTCCTCCTAGATGTCCTAATTATAGCCCACTCTGTTGTTTACCTAGACTGCCAGGAGGGTTTTCAGTAGGGGTGGCACCTTTCTACCTTTTAAGTACACTATTTACACATGGCGAGAGCTCTCAATGCATAGCATTAACTTATATGACCCGATGCAAACAACCTTCCCTAGTCATGGTGGGGTGTGGGGAATCCCACCAAGACAGGAAGTCAACACACGTGGTCACACACAACAGAAGATGTCAGATTCAAACACGGATGACATCTATCAAACAAGACAAGAAGCAAGGAATTAAACAGAGACAGAATTAAATTTGGCTCAATTGAGGAGAGACGTCTGGACTGTACTTTTTGTCCAGTCTCACCACGCTCTGACGAACGAATAAGTTAAGTTAAAGTTGTGTGGTGAGATTTGTCCTCTGATCCATCGCCTTGTTCACCCTCTGAGAGGTAAGGGGAGCAGTGAGCAGCAGCATTGGCCACGCCCGGGAATCATTGTTTAGTGATTTAACCCCCAATTCCAACCCTTGATGCTGAGTGCCAAGCAGGGAGGTAAATGCTCCCATTTTTATAGTCTTTGGTATGACTCGGCCGGGGTTTGAACCCACAACCTACCGATCTCTTGGAGCTCTGTTGGTAAAGCGGCCGTGCCAGCAACCTGAGGGTTCCAAGTTAGATCCCCGCTTCGGCCATCCTAGTCCTTGGGCAAGACACTTTACCCACCTGCCACCCACACTGGTTTAAATGTAACTTAGATATTGGGTTTCACTATGTAAAGCACTGTAGAGAAAAAGTGCTATATAAATATAATTCACTTCTTAGGGCGGACACTCTAACCACATGTCCACTGAGTGGGTTGATTAGTTGATTAGATAGTAGATTGTATGCCTCCTCTTTTATTTGGACTTTCCCCCGATTGCATGGCAACAGCTGTTTCTAAGGGACGGGGGTCATAAACACCTGCTGCCTTTGGCCGCAAAACAGTTCAAAGAAATAATTGTGAAAACAAAAATCAAAGAGAAGGTCGCCTCGAGGGGAGTCTGGTCCTGCTTCCTCTCTGTTTTGTAGTTCTCGGGTCAAGACAAAAACCTTTCATCAAAGAAACAGAACACCCCCACGTTGCTTCCCATCCTACACAGTGGGAGTTTTACCAGCCTTCTTCTTGGTACGTTTGGACCCCCCTGAGTTAGACGTTCTATGTCAGAGTATATTCAATATTGCACCATGCTATCGCTAATGCTAAATGCTAACAAAGGCTTTCTGCAATCTGACTCAGCAGCTTTGTTCTAATCCGCCCCCTTCCCTCTTCTCCGCGGCTGCCCCCTGACCTCCCTTTCCTCTCGTCAAACGCGGGGGGGAAGCTTAGTCTCCGACACCCGCTAAAGTCGGAGCGGGGGCCTCCGCCCCGATCCCGCTGATCCCTCATCACGGAGGCCAAGTGTAATATCGCCGGCCGCGAAATTAGCATTTTTCTCATTACCGCCCGCTCCTTCTTCCCTCCGGCCCCGTGTACCTGCCGGCCCCCCGAGCCCGTTTTGACACGTTTGCCTCGTTATTTCTCCGACCACGAGAAATACTTTGTTCGAGGCGCTAATGATAGAAGCGCTCGTTTACTCCTTAATGGGGAATAAATTAATGTCAAATATCCACGGGCGATTTTGCTTTTATTGACCGTTTTTGTGCAGAAAACCTGTTTTAAATGACTACTTATACATGTAAAAATAATTGTCAACAAGCTAACATGCTAACAGTTAGCATATGTCACATACCGAGTTATGACTCTGAGGCTAAAAATACTAAAAATGTTAGCAGTTAGCATATGTCGCGTACTCTGTTATATGACTCTGTGGTACACTGGTGGAAATATAGTAATATGGTTAGCATGCTCTTGTTCGCATGCTGGTATGCTAACGTTTGCATATGTTGCATACCAAATTTTATGACTTTGGAGCATACGGTTGAATTGTTAACTAGCTAGCATGCTAACAGTTAGCATGTTAGCTTGTTTTTCATTATACAAATACAAATATATACATGTCATGTTGTAGCAAGACTATAAAACTGTCTTTGCACTTTTGGTTTTAGTGCTATCTTGCTAGGTGCTACCATGTAACAGTTAACATATTTTCACTTTAGCTATTTTTTCATTATAAAAATACAAATATATACATGTCATGTTGAAGGGACACTATAGAACTGCCTTTGCATTTTTGGTTTTAGTGCTATCTTACTAGGTGATACCATGGTAACAGTTAGCATGTTATCATTTTAGCTACTTTTTAAATGATAAAAATACAAATATATACATGTCATGTTGTAGGGAAATTATAATACTGCCTTTGCATTTTTGGTTTTAGTGCTCTCTTGCTAGGTGCTACCATGGTAACAGTTAGCATGTTAGCATTTTAGCTACTTTTTGATGATAAAAATACAAATTTATGCATGTCATGTTGTAGGGAAACTATAAAACCGCTTTTGCATTTTTGGTTTTAGTGCTATCTTGCTAGGAGCCACCATGGTAGCAGTTTCTATATTAGCAATTTAGCTAGTTTTTCATGATAAAAACAAATATATACATGTCATGTTGTTGGGACACTATAGAACTGCCTTTGGATTTTTGGTTTTAGTGCTACCTTACTAGGTGCTACCATGGAGACAGTTAGCATGTTAGCAATATATTTTTGACCCAACCTATATTTTGAAAGACATTTATTCATTTTAATCTCTCACAGATCAGTTTATATGACAACATTTTCGTAAGGGTACATCCATGTTAGTCAGTAGGGAGTTTAGAACTCATGTTTAGCAAAACAGGAGATGTTACAAGTCAACAACATAAATTCTACTCGTCATGTCCTCATATTGTTTGAACCAAGAAAGACTTATTGTGTGTTTCATATAAGGTCCTCATATATTCTGAACCACATTAGTGTGTGTTAAAATGTTAATGTCAACGCTATAAATTGTTTCAATTCTGGTCCTCATATTTTCTGAACCACATTTTAGTGTGTGTTACATTCTTAATGAATTGTCTAAGAGCTGAAAGTCTGTAATAATCTTTACTATTTATCTGGCATTGTATGCTCAGATTTGTATCAACAAAAAGTGATGATAATGTTATAATTAATTAGTTTTGACATTATATAGGTGCTACCATGGTAACAGTTAGTGTATTATCATTTTAGCTAGTTTTTCATGATAAAAATACAAATATATACATGTCATGTTGCAGGGACACTATAGAACTGCCTTTGCACTTTTGGTTTTAGTGCTATCTTGCTGTGTGCTAACATGGTAAGTTAGCATGTTAGCATTTTAGCTAGTTTTTCATTATAAAAACACAAATATATATACATGTCATGTTGCAGGGCCACTATAGAACTGCCTTAGCATTTTTGGTCTTAGTGCTATCTTGCTGTGTGCTACCATGGAAACAGTTATCATGTTAGCATTTTAGCTAGTTTGTCATTATAGAAATACAAATATATACATGTGGTGAATGCTATCTCACTAAATGTTAACATGCTAACAGTTGTAGAATACTCTCATTCTAGATATTTTCCTCGTGCATGTCATGCAGGGGTCACCAACGCGGTGCATGCGGGCACCAGGTCGCCCGTAAGGACCAGATGAGTCGCCCGCTGGCCTGTTCTAAAAATAGCTCAAATAGCAGCACTTACCAGTGAGCTGCCTCTATTTTATAAATTGTATTTATTTACTAGCAAGCTGGTCTCGCTTTGCTCGACATTTTGAATTCTAAGAGAGACGAAACTCAAATAGAAATTGAAAATCCAAGAAAATATTTTAAAGACTTGGTCTTCACTTGTTTAAATACATTCATTTATTTTTTTACTTTGCTTCTCATAACTTTCAGAAAGACAATTTTAGAGTAAAAATACAACCTTAAAAATGATTTTAGGATTTTTAAACACATATACCTTTTTACCTTTTTAAATTCCTTCCTCTTCTTTCCTGACAATTTAAATCAATGTTCAAGTATTCGTTTTTATTTTATTGTAAAGAATAATAAATATATTTTAATTTAATTCTTCATTTTAGCTTCTGTTTTTTCGACGAAGAATATTTGCGAAATATTTCTTCAAACTTATTATTATTAAAACTCAAAAAAATTATTCTGGCAAATCTAGAAAATATGTAGAATCACATTTAAATCTTATTTCAAAGACTTTTGAATTTCTTTTACAATTTCTGTTCAGGAAAATCTAGAAGAAATAATGATTTGTCGTTGTTAGAAATATAGCTTGGTCCAATTTGTTATATATTCTAACAAAGTGCAGATTGGGTTTTAACCTATTTAAAACATGTCATCAAAATTCTAAAATTAATCTTAATTAGGAAAAGTTACTAATGTTCCATAAATTATTGTTTTTATTTTTTCCAAAATATTAAAATTAGCTAGTTTTTCTCTTCATTTTTTTTCGGTTGAATTTTGAATTTCAAAGACTCGAAATTGAAGATAAACTATGTTTCGAAATTAAATTTTCGATTTTTTCGTGTTTTCTCCTGTTTTAAACTGTTCAATAAGTGTTTTTTTCATCATTTATTCTCTACAAAAAAACTTTCCATAAAAGGACAAAAAATGTACGACGGAATGACAAACAGAAATACCTATTTTTATATATATATAGATTTATTTATTAAAGGTAAATTGAGCAAATTGGCTATTTCTGGCAATTTATTGAAGTGTGTATCAAACTGGTAGCCCTTGGCATTAATCAGTACCCAAGAAGTAGCTCTTGCTTTCAAAAAGGTTGCTGACCCCTGATTTAGGGAAACCATAGCTTTGGCACTTCTGGTACTTAGTTCTATCTTGCTAGGGACTACCATTTTTTCAATAGAGCAAAAAAAATCCAAGTAAATAAATAATGCATGAGTGTAATCAATTCCCTTTTTTTTTTTTCCATCCGCAGAAACATCATGAACTGCAACCTGAAGGTGATCCAGGCTCGGGCGTTCGATAAGAACCCACACCTGCGCTACATGTGAGTCAAGCACCCACCATTTATTACGTTGGCCTTGAGCGCCAGATGATGTCGTCGATAGGGCGTGGCTTAGGAAGGAGGGCGCCATTACCCTAGCGAGCATGCGGCACATGTTAAATGAGACATCCATTATTCGCGCGGGGGGATAATTGGATTCCTATCCGCCCGGCCTCCACACGCCGAAGAAGACGTGTCTCCATTTAGCCGCCGCTCGCTAAATGGACAATTTGTCCGGACGGCGAAGTCGTTCCTGCGACAAAAGGCTGACGCGTTAGCTTATGACAGCCAGTTATCGGCCTTCTTATTTTCCTCGGAGTAAACACGGCGAAGTACTCAGCGCCGTTCTCTTTTTGCCTGAACACGACGCCATTTGCAAATTTGGAGTTATTGACCCGGGCGGTTCTGTCCCACTTTTTTCTATCCCTGCAAAAAAAAAAAAAAAAAAACTTTCATCGCTATTTTGGCTGCTGGTTTGAGTCCGATCAAGGCTTACCCTCCACATTTCAACCCATACCTGGAAATTGATACCAATACCCAACGGTTTACATTTTTCGCTTATCCTAGCCATACTTGCCAACCTGGAGACCTCTGGTTTCGGGGGGAGGGGGTGTGGTCGGGGGCGGGGCTTGGTTAAGAGGGGGAGGAGTATATAGCTAGAATTCACCAAGTCAAGTATTAGGGCTGCGGATCTTTGGGTGTGCCACGATTCGATTCAATATCGATTCTTGGGATCACGATTCGAAAATATATCGATTTTTTTCGATTCGATTCAAAAACGATATTTTTCCGATTCAAAGCGATTCTCTATTCATTCAATACATAGATTTCAGCAGGATTTCAGCCAGTCTGCTGACATGCTAGCAGAGTAGTAGATTTAAAAAAAACAACTTTTATAATTGTAAAGGACATTTTTATCAACTGATTGCAATAATGTAAATTTGTTGTAACTATTAAACAAACCAAAAATATGACTTATTTTATCTTTGTGAAAATATTGGACACAGTGTGTTGTCCAGCTTATGAGATGCCATGCAAGTGTAAGCCACTGTGACACTTTTCATTTTTATTTTTATAAATGTCTAATGATAATGTCAATGAGGGATTTTTAATCACTACTATGCTGAAATTATAACTAATATTGATACTGTTGTTGATAATATTCACTACTTTTGGTTTGTTCTGTGTGGTGTTTGTGTCTCCTCTCAATTGTTCTGTTTATTGCAGTCCTGAGTGTTGCTGGGTCAGGTTCGGTTTTGGAATTGGATTGTTATGGTATTGCTGTGTATTGCTGTGTATTGTTTTGTTGGGTTGATAAAAAAAATTTAAAAAATGTAATCGATTTAAAAAAAAATGAGAATCGATTCTGAATCGCACAACGTAAACGATTCGATTCGTATTCAAATCGATTTTTTCCCACACCCCTAATATATATATATATATATATATATGAGAAATACTTGAATTTCAGTGTTCATTTATTTACACATATACACACATAACACTCATCTACTCATTGTTGAGTTAAGGGTTAAATTGTCCATCCTTGTTCTATTCTCTAACGATGCTGAACACCCTCTCTGATGATACATTGCTGTGTGGCACGCACACAAAAGTGCTTTCATCAAATGCACTAGAGTCCGGAATCTTCCATCTCTCCCTAGATATGGCCCAAAACCGGTCAATCTTTGCTTCCTAAAGAAAAAGATCTTCACTCTCAAGCAATTAGTAGTCCACTACCAATTGCTATCCAGGTCCAATCCCAGCTGCGGCTTGGAATATACAAGCGTGTTTCTTCATCTTACTCGTCGCCGGCGTCAACATGGCTGTATGTTCCTCGTTCTTCTGCACTCTCTAAAAGCCGTAGATGTTATTGTCACATATGCATGTGCAGTAAATAGCACTATTGTTCTGTTTAAGAGTGTCACAACATTGCTGTTTACGGCAGACGAACTGTTTTACGGTAGACGAAAACGTGACTGCTGTTGTTGTGTGTTGCTAGGACATTAATGATTCTGCCTAACAATAAACCCACATAAGAAACCAAGAACTCGCCTTCGATCATTCTACAGTTATAACGTCATTGGGCAGACACGCTGTTTATATTGCGGGAAAGCGGACGTGAAAACAGGCTGTCGACACATCACTCAGGTCCGCATGGAGCTGGAGGGGGCGTGGCCTCCAGCTCCGCCTGAATTTGGGGAGTTTTTCGGGAGAGGCCCTGAATTTCGGGAGTCTCCCGGAAAATCCAGGAGGGTTGGCAAATATGATCCTAGCACTCTCTAAAGTGGTTTTACGATTACCCAATCCTTTCAATTTGTTGGGTTCTCCTTGTATTTCCTCCCTGTGTAATAAATGGTGTACCGCAGGGTTCCATATTAGGTCTGTTGTTGTTTTCCATCCATGTAAATAATCCGTGTGATAACGTGTCGGATGCTGCGTTCCATTTTTACGCAGATGACGCGATCACATATTGCTCGTCCCCCTTTGAGCTCCTGCAGTCAGCTTTTGATGTTGTTCAGTCCCAGCTTTTGATGTTGTTCATCTACAAGTATATTTTGATTAATAAATCATAAATTAATTATTCAGCACATACACAATGTTGACATCTATAGTTATATTTTCATAAACAACAAATAATTAAAGTTGCAAGCAGCAATGGACGGGACCGCTTGGGCTGCTGGCTGCCCGACCCAAGCCCAGATAAGCGGTAGAAGATGGATGGATGGATTATTACACAGAGAAAAAGTTGTATGAACATGTGCTATACATCAGTCTCATAGTAATAACATTTGTGAAGTGGCTTGGGCATCCTATAAGGACGCCTTGGTGCCGCCATTTTCAGACTCTAATGCATGGTGAATGTATTGCAGTTGTTGTATTGAAGTGGGAATGGCAAACTTCCTGTTGATTTTAGTTGGGGGCGGTCTACCATGACTTAAACAAGTTGAAAACCTTATTGGGGTGTTACCATTTAGTGGTCAATTGTACGGAATATGTACTGAACTGTGCAATCTACTAATAAAATTATCACTCAATCACTCACACAAACAGTGTATGAAATATAGGTCTCAGTGAGACCTACATTGAGGTTTTTGTTTTTGGTTCCAGTGAGGGTTGGACTCCGCCAAGGCTGTCCTTTGTCACCGATTCTGTTCATAACTTTTATGGACAGAATTTCTAGGCGCAGTCAAGGCGTTGAGGGGTTCCTGTTTGGTGGCCGCGGGATTGGGTCTCTGCTTTTTGCAGATGATGTGGTCCTGATGTCTTCATCTGGCCGCGATCTTCAGCTCTCACTGGATCGGTACGCAGCCGAGTGTGAAGCGACCGGGATGAGAATCAGCACCTCCAAGTCCGAGTCCATGGTTCTCTCCCGGAAAAGGGTGGAGTGCCATCTCCGGGTTGGAGAGGAGACCCTGCCCCAAGTGGAGGAGTTCAAGTACCTAGGAGTCTTGTTCACGAGTGGGGGAAGAGTGGATCGTGAGATCGACAGGCGGATCGGTGCGGCGTCTTCAGTAATGCGGACGTTGTACCGATCCGTTGTGGGAAGAAGGAGCTGAGCCGGAAGGCAAAGCTCTCAATTTACCGGTCGATCTACGTTCCCATCCTCACCTATGGTCATGAGCTTTGGGTCATGACCGAAAGGATAAGATCACGGGTACAAGCGGCCACAATGAGTTTCCCCCGCCGTGTGGCGGGTCTCTCCCTTAGAGATAGGGTGAGAAGCTCTGCCAAAGTAACTCAAAGTAAAGCCGCTGCTCCTCCACATCAAGAGGAGCCAGATGAGGTGGCTCGGGCATCTGGTCAGGATGCCACCCGAACACCTTCCTAGGGCATGTCCCACCGGTAGGAGGCCACGGGGAAGACCCAGGACACGTTGGGAAGACTATGTCTCCCGGCTGGCCTGGGAACGCCTCGGGATCCCCCGGGAAGAGCTAGACCAAGTGGCTGGGGAGAGGGAAGTCTGGGCTTCCCTGCTTAGGCTGCTGCCCCCGCGACCCGACCTCAAATAAGCGGAAGATGATGGATGGATGGAGTGTATGCCAGTCCTACAGTTTTTGTCAGAGCAGAAAGCCACTATTTTGGGGCAGCAGTGCAATGGTTCTTTGCGGGCTCATAAAATCCAAACCGGGGTATTAATTAAAACTCTTTCTTCAACTTTTAATCAGAAGGGTTCAATCTCTCTTCTGTGCTTATTTGAAGCCGAAACAACAAACAGCCTCAGAGGAGATCATGTTTGAAAAAATGCGACAATTTTTTGCCAACTTTTGTATTGAAGTGGAAATAGCAAACTTCCTGTTGATTTTAGCCGGGGGGGGGGGGGGGGGGGGTTCAGTGGATGAAACATAGGTCAAACTGAGACTTACATAGTGGTTTTTGTTTCATGTCACGACATTCCTACTGGAAGTTACAGACAGTTTGGTCTGTGTTTTCTTCTTAGAGCGCAATTTTGAGTTATTTGGATTAAATCGCAATTATTGCCGGTCCTGATGTGTGTCAAATTTGGTGAGCTTTGAAGCATGTTAAGAGGGTCAAATTACAGCTCAAAGAGGCGCCGGTATGATAATAAAGAATAATAATAAAAATAATAATAAGAAAACCTTAGAAATTCGATAGGGTCCTCCGTCCCACAGGAACATCGGTCCCCTAATAAAACTTTCAGCACATACAAAATGTCGACATCTATTGTTATATTTTGATAAACAATCAAAAATGCATCATTCAGCACATACACAACGTTGACTTCTCCAGTTACACGGGGGAAAACCCGCTCCTCCTAAAAGGCACATACAACAACAGCAAACATGGCGGTAGACGCCATGTTCAATCATAAAATATAACCTTACCCGAGCAAAAACATGATGTAGTCTAAAAAATTATATGAATTTGTTTGATGTATTGTGTTGTTATCCGGGAGAGTCTTGATACCAAAATCCCTGACCCATACGCACACAGAGAGGTTGTAGACCTCCATGCTTTTTTTATTTTTTCAAGTTTCAATCCGTTTTGTCGTGTCTGGAGCACAATAGTTCAACATATCTTGGAACGCTACTTGGGTATAATTCTTGATATCGCTTGATAAATCCTTTTTTGATAGTACAATTACCATATTTCCTTGAATTACCACAGGGCATAAAGTATGCGCCTGCCTTGAATTACAGCCGGGTCAAACTCGCTTCCCAAAATAATTAGCGCATGCTTGGTATTACCGCCTGGTCAAACTCGCGACGTCACGAGTGACACTTCCCCTGTCGTCATTTTCAAAATAAACTAGGCTGATTTCAATACCGGTGCTATGAAATTGCATAAAGGGAAGAAGATTTAAGACTATTCAGTAGGATTTAAGGTCCAAGCTTACATCACACTCAAATTTTTACTGCATGCCTTTGGTAAGTGCCGGCATGAGAAGAGGTTTTAAAATACTTAGCGCATGCTTGGTATTACCGCCTGGTCAAACTCGCGACGTCACGAGTGACACTTCCCCTGCCGTCATTTTCAAAATAGACTAGGCTGATTTCAATACCGGTACTATGAAATTGCATAAAGGGAAGAAGATTTAAGACTATTCAGTAGGATTTAAGGTCCAAGCTTACATCACACTCAAATTTTTACCGCATGCCTTTGGTAAGTGCCGGCGTGAGAAGAGGTTTTAAAATAACTGGCGCATGCTTACTTATACCGCATGCCTTTGGTAAGCGCAGGAGTTAGAAGAGGTTTTAAATTAATCAGCGCCCTGGCGGCAATTCGAGGAAATACGGTACTTGCTTTTTGCGGGAAGATTTCAGCCTCTTTTGTACGACGGCCATCTTAGCCCATGTGACCGAATCAAAGCAATATCCCGCCCCCCCTTGTGTCTCCTCCTCCTATTACCGGGCTCCGTTGGCCCTCCCTTAAGGTTGTTTACAGCTGCGACTTCGGGACAAATAACCCTGTAATGGCGGCGTTAAAGTAAATGCAGCATTGCAAAAGACGGGGTTGACCATCAGATTTATGATGGTAAAGCGTGTCCATCGACTTATTTTGTCAACAAAAAAAACAAACCTAAAATGCAGTGCTGGTTTTGTCTCTATCTGCAGGCCAGATCGCGAGCTAATCAAAGTCATCTGCATTTTAATGAAACGTATTAATCCTCCCTCCACTTTAATTTGCTGGCCAGACAATCCGTTTTGCGAGACACCGGCGAAAACAAATCAAAGGAAGTTCTCCGGGATAATTGCTATCGCGGGCGGGCGGGCGGTCTCTCAGCGGCCATCATCGTTTTTTTGCGGACGACGGCGGGAGCTACTTAGCGCCGTCTCTGAGATCTTAACGGCACGCACTTCCTGCAAACGGAGGAGATATTAAGACGTTGATCATTGCACAGCCGCGATATATCATTGGCGTTACGAGGGGTCCGGTCTTGCTGCAACACCTCTGACAGTCCAATTGTTAAAAACTGAAGTACTGATTTCAACCAAACCTAACCACCCCCGGATTGTAAATAATGTAAATAATTCAATGTAGAAACTCTGATGATTAATTCGTACAAACTATGTTTCCATATGAGTTGGGAAATTGTGTTTGATGTAAATATAAACGGAATACAATGATTTGCAAATCCTTGTCAACCCATTTTCCGCTGAATGCACTGCAAAGACAATAAATATGATGTTAACTCAGAATTTCATGGCTGCAACACATGCCAAAGTAGTTGGGAAAGGGCATGTTCACCACTGTGTTACATCACCTTTTCTTTTAACAACACTCAATAAACGTTTGGGAACTGAGGAAACTAATTGTTGAAGCTTTGAAAGTGGAATTCTTTCCCGTTCTTCTTTTATGTAGAGCTTCAGTCGTTCAACAGTCCGGGGTCTCCGCTGTCCTATTTTATCAATCAATCAATCAATCAATCAATCAATGTTTACTTATATAGCCCTAAATCACTAGTGTCTCAAAGGGCTGCACAAACCACTACGACATCCTCGGTAGGCCCACATAAGGGCAAGGAAAACTCACACCCAGTGGGACGTCGGTGACAATGATGACTATGAGAACCTCGGAGAGGAGGAAAGCAATGGATGTGGAGCGGGTCTAACATGATACTGTGAAAGTTCAATCCATAATGGATCCAACACAGTCGTGAGAGTCCAGTCCAAAGCGGATCCAACACAGCAGCGAGAGTCCCGTTCACAGCGGAGCCAGCAGGAAACCATCCCAAGCGGAGGCGGATCAGCAGCGCAGAGATGTCCCCAGCCGATACACAGGCAAGCAGTACATGGCCACCGGATCGGACCGGACCCCCTCCACAAGGGAGAGTGGGACATAGGAGAAAAAGAAAAGAAACGGCAGATCAACTGTTCTAAAAAGGGAGTCTATTTAAAGGCTAGAGTATACAAATGAGTTTTAAGGTGAGACTTAAATGCTTCTACTGAGGTAGCATCTCGAGCTGTTACCGGGAGGGCATTCCAGAGTACTGGAGCCCGAACGGAAAACGCTCTATAGCCCGCAGACTTTTTTTGGGCTTTGGGAATCACTAACAAGCCGGAGTCCTTTGAACGCAGATTTCTTGCCGGGACATATGGTACATAATGGTACATAATGGTACATAATGGTACATTATGGTTCATAATGTGCCACACATTTTCGATGGGAGACAGGTCTGGACTGCAGGCGGGCCAGGAAAGTACCCGCACTCTTTTTTTTTTTTTACGAAGCCACGCTGTTGTAGCACGTGCTGAATGTGGCTAGGCATTGTCTTGCTGAAATAAGCAGGGGCGTTCATGAAAAAGACTGCACTTTGATGGCGGCATATGTTGTTCCAAAACCTGTATGTACCTTTCAGCATTAATGGTGCCTTCACAGATGTGTAAGTTACCCATGCCTTGGGCACTAATACACCCCCATACCATCACACATGTGTAAGTTACCCATGTCTTGGGCACTAATACACCCCCATACCATCACACCTGTGTAAGTTACCCATGTCTTGGGCACTAATACACCCCCATACCATCACACATGTGTAAGTTACCCATGTCTTGTTCACTAATACACCCCCATACCATCACACATGTGTAAGTTACCCATGTCTTGTTCACTAATACACCCCCATACCATCACACATGTGTAAGTTACCCATGTCTTGTTCACTAATACACCCCCATACCATCACACATGTGTAAGTTACCCATGTCTTGTTCACTAATACACCCCCATACCATCACACATGTGTAAGTTACCCATGTCTTGTTCACTAATACACCCCCATACCATCACACATGTGTAAGTTAGTCATGTCTTGTTCACTAATACACCCCCATACCATCACAGATGTGTAAGTTACCCATGTCTTGTTCACTAATACACCCCCATACCATCACACATGTGTAAGTTACCCATGTCTTGTTCACTAATACACCCCCATACCATCACACATGTGTAAGTTACCCATGTCTTGTTCACTAATACACCCCCATACCATCACACATGTGTAAGTTACCCATGTCTTGGGCACTAATGCACCCCCATACCATCACACATGTGTAAGTTACCCATGTCTTGTTCACTAATACACCCCCGTACCATCACACATGTGTAAGTTACCCATGCCTTGGGCACTAATACACCCCCATACCATCACACATGTGTAAGTTACCCATGTCTTGGGCACTAATACACCCCCATACCATCACACATGCGTAAGTTACCCATGTCTTGTTCACTAATACACCCCCATACCATCACACATGTGTAAGTTACCCATGTCTTGGGCACTAATACACCCCCATACCATCACACATGTGTAAGTTAGTCATGTCTTGTTCACTAATACACCCCCATACCATCACACATGTGTAAGTTACCCATGTCTTGTTCACTAATACACCCCCATACCATCACACATGTGTAAGTTACCCATGCCTTGGGCACTAATACACCCCCATACCATCACACATGTGTAAGTTACCCATGTCTTGTTCACTAATACACCCCCATACCATCACACATGTGTAAGTTAGTCATGTCTTGTTCACTAATACATCCCCATACCATCACACATGTGTAAGTTACCCATGTCTTGTTCACTAATACACCCCCATACCATCACACATGTGTAAGTTACCCATGCCTTGTTCACTAATACACCCCCATACCATCACACATGTGTAAGTTACCCATGTCTTGTTCACTAATACATCCCCATACCATCACACATGTGTAAGTTACCCATGTCTTGTTCACTAATACACCCCCATACCATCACACATGTGTAAGTTACCCATGTCTTGTTCACTAATACACCCCCATACCATCACACATGTGTAAGTTACCCATGTCTTGTTCACTAATACACCCCCATACCATCACACATGTGTAAGTTACCCATGTCTTGTTCACTAATACACCCCCATACCATCACACATGTGTAAGTTACCCATGTCTTGGGCACTAATGCACCCCCATACCATCACACATGTGTAAGTTACCCATGTCTTGTTCACTAATACACCCCCATACCATCACACATGTGTAAGTTACCCATGCCTTGGGCACTAATACACCCCCATACCATCACACATGTGTAAGTTACCCATGTCTTGGGCACTAATACACCCCCATACCATCACACATGTGTAAGTTACCCATGTCTTGTTCACTAATACACCCCCATACCATCACACATGTGTAAGTTACCCATGTCTTGGGCACTAATACACCCCCATACCATCACACATGTGTAAGTTAGTCATGTCTTGTTCACTAATACACCCCCATACCATCACACATGTGTAAGTTACCCATGTCTTGTTCACTAATACACCCCCATACCATCACACATGTGTAAGTTACCCATGCCTTGGGCACTAATACACCCCCATACCATCACACATGTGTAAGTTACCCATGTCTTGTTCACTAATACACCCCCATACCATCACACATGTGTAAGTTAGTCATGTCTTGTTCACTAATACATCCCCATACCATCACACATGTGTAAGTTACCCATGTCTTGTTCACTAATACACCCCCATACCATCACACATGTGTAAGTTACCCATGTCTTGTTCACTAATACACCCCCATACCATCACACATGTGTAAGTTACCCATGCCTTGTTCACTAATATACCCCCATACCATCACACATGTGTAAGTTACCCATGTCTTGTTCACTAATACATCCCCATACCATCACACATGTGTAAGTTACCCATGTCTTGTTCACTAATACACCCCCATACCATCACACATGTGTAAGTTACCCATGCCTTGTTCACTAATACACCCCCATACCATCACACATGTGTAAGTTACCCATGTCTTGTTCACTAATACACCCCCATACCATCACAGATGTGTAAGTTACCCATGCCTTGGGCACTAATACACCCCCATACCATCACACATGTGTAAGTTAGTCATGTCTTGTTCACTAATACACCCCCATACCATCACACATGTGTAAGTTACCCATGTCTTGTTCACTAATACACCCCCATACCATCACAGATGTGTAAGTTACCCATGCCTTGGGCACTAATACACCCCCATACCATCACACATGTGTAAGTTACCCATGCTTTGGGCACTAATGCACCCCCATACCATCACATATGCTGGCTTTTGAACTTTGCGTGGATAAAAGTCTGGATGGTTCGCTTCCCCTTTGGTCCGGATGACACGATGTTGAATATTTCCAAAAACAATGTGAAATGTGGACTCGTCAGACCACAGAACACTTTTCCACTTTGCATCAGTCCATCTTAGATGATTTCGGGCCCAGAGAAGCCGGTTGCGGTTCTGGATGTTGTTGATAAATGGCTTTGGCTTTGCATAGTAGAGCTTTAACTTGCACTTACAGATGTAGTGACAAACTGTATTTAGTGACAGTGGTTTTCTGAAGTGTTCCTGAGCCCATGTGGTGATATCGTTTAGAGATTGATGTCGGTTTTTGATACAGTGCCGTCTGAGGGATGGAAGGTCACGGTCATTCAATGTTGGTTTCCGGCCATGCCGCTTACGTGGAGTGATTTCTCCAGATTCTCTGAACCTTTTGATGATATTATGGAGCGTAGATGTTGAAATCCCTAAATTTCTTGCAATGTCACTTTGAGAAAGGTTGTTCTTAAACTGTTTGACTATTTGCTCACACAGTTGTGGACAAAGGGGTGTACCTCGCCCCATCCTTTCTTATGAAAGACTGAGCATTTTTTTGGGAAGCTGTTTTTATAGCCAATACTGGCACCCACCTGTTCCCAATTAGCCTGCACACCTGTGGGATGTTGCAAATAAGTTTTTGATTGATTTTTTCGGAAATATAGGCAGGCTACCAATGTTTTGGTACCATCGATCAATCAATCAATGTTTATTTAGATAGCCCCAAATCACAATTGTCTCAAAGGGCTGCACAAGCCACAACGACATCCTAGGTTTAGAGCCCTCATCAGGACAAGGAAAAACTCACAACCCAGTTGGGATGACGATGAGTAACCTTGGAGAGGACCACTCCCCCCTCTGGGCCCATTTTTTTAGTCTTTGGTACGACTCGGCTAGGGTTTGAACCCACAACCTACCGATATTATTATTATTATTATTATCATCATTGTTATTATTATTATTATTCTCCATATTTTGGCTCTACCTTCCACATTTTGGGATGGTATAGCTTGGTTGGTAGAGTGGCTGTGCCAGCAACTTGAGGGTTCCAGGTTCAATCCCCGCTTCCGCCATCATAGTCAATGCCGTTGTGTCCTTGGGCAATAGACTTTACCCACCTGCTCCCAGTGCCACCCACACTGGTTTAAATGTCACTCAGATATTGGGTTTCACTATGTAAAGCACTTTGAGTCACTAGAAAAAAGAACATTTCTCAACCAGCTGTTGTGAGGAAATGAGGGATTTCACGATCTATGGTCCGTAATATCATCAAAAGGTTCAGACGAGCTGGAGAAATCACTGCACGTAAGCGGAAAGGCCGAAAACCAACATTGAATTCCCGTCACCTTCGATCCTTCGGGCGGTACTGCATTAAAAAGCGACATCGGTGTGTAAAGGATATCACCACACAGGCTCAGGAACACTTCAGAAAACCACTGTCAGTAACTACAGTCGGTTGCTACATCTGTAAGTGCAAGTTAAAACTCTACTATGCGACGCGAAAGCCATTTATCAACAACACCCAGAAACGCCGGGTGCGGGCTCATGTAAGATGGACTGATAAAAAGTGGAAAAATATCCTGTGGTCTGACGAGTCCGCATTTCAAATTGTTTTTTGGCAACTGTGGACATCACCAAAGAGGAAAAGAACCATCCGGAATGTTCTAGGCGCAAAGTTGAAAAGCCAACATTCGTAATGGTATGGGGGTGTATTGGTGCCCAAGGCATGGGTAACTTCGGATCTGTGAAGGCACCGTTGATGCTAAAAGGTACATACAGGTTTTGGAGCAACATTATCATGGGCGCCCCTGTTTATTTCCTCAAGACAATGCCAAGCCACGTGTTACAACAGTGTGGCTTCATAGTAAAACAAGTGTAGGTACTAGACTGGCCTGCCTGTAGTCCAGATTTGTCTCCCTAAAATACCAAAACGCACTGTTGAACAACTTAAGCTGCACACCAAGCAAGAATTGGAAAGAATTCCACCTGAAAATGTTCAAAAATGTGTCTCCTCAGTTCCCAAACCTTTACTGAGCGTCGTTAAAAGGAAAGGCCATGTAACACAGTGGCAAAAAACAACTTTTTTGCAATGCGTTGCTGCCATTAAATTCTAAGTTAGTGATTATTTGCACACAAAAAAATAATAATACAAATTGTCTTTGCAGTCTATTTAATTGAATATAAGTTGAAAAGGATTTGGAAATCATTATTTTTATTTATCATTTTACACAACATGACAACTTCACCAGTTTGGGGCTTTTGTAGAATATTTTTCTTTTTAAATGGCAAAAATTGTATTTTTTTAACCAATGTTGTGTCCAGTGAGCTCATATTTATTTATTTATTTATTTTTTTGCCGTGTTTTACGAGCCAACTTTATCTTTTAAGTGTTTGCCTTCTTAACGGCTCGGGTCTAAATGAGTTATTTTACAACGGCGGCGCTAAAACAAACTTGATTACCGAGCGCGGGCGAGAGAGAGAGAGAGAGAGAGAGAGAGAGTTAGTGAGTTAATTCCGGGTGCGTGAATAAACAAGACGGCGATTTCAACCCTCCACTGACTGACTGACGTGCAGGTAAATAGAAATTGGCGCCACGCTCCACGCCGCCACTAGATGGGCGCCGCCTCGATATTTGATCAATTCCCCCGAGTGAGCGCGCCGGAGGGATGCAAACATGAAATCGGCGCGCTGACACTGTTTACCCTCTGACTCTGCAGACAAAGATCATTGTGCAGAAAGAGCGCCGGCTCGGATTTATTCCTCGTATGTTCATGCACAATAACCGTGGAAAATTATCTACAGTTTTATATATATGTATATATATATACTGTACATACATATAATCAATCAATCAATCAATCAATGTTTACTTTTATAGCCCTAAATCACTAGTGTCTCAAAGGGCTGCACAAACCACTACGACATCAGGAAAACTCACACCCAGTGGGACATCGGTGACAATAATGACTATGAGAACCTTGGAGAGGAGGAAAGCAATGGATGTCGAGCGGGTCTAACATGATACTGTGAAAGATCAATCCATAATGGATCCAACACAGTCGCGAGAGTCCAGTCCAAAGCGGATCCAACACAGCAGCGAGAGTCCCGTTCACAGCGGAGCCAGCAGGAAACCATCCCAAGCGGAGGCGGATCAGCATCGCAGAGATGTCCCCAGCCGATACACAGGCGAGCAGTACATGGCCACCGGATCGGACCGGACCCCCTCCACAAGGGAGAGTGGGACATAGGAGAAAAAGAAAAGAAACGGCAGATCAACTGGTCTAAAAAGGAGGTCTATTTAAAGGCTAGAGTATACAGAAGAGTTTTAAGGTGAGACTTAAATGCTTCTACTGAGGTGGCATCTCGAACTG